>NC_140538.1:2009167-2136667 GCF_057382185.1 Mchenga conophoros
TTTACCTGTAAAAACCAGACGTGCATCTTCAGTATGACTTTATTCTGAAAGGTGAAGTTATGTAAAAATCTACCACTTTTAAAATGTTACATTTCTACTGATAGTTTTTTTTAAAGACTTATGAGGAAATAATAATGTTGTAAGTGACTTGTTGTGGCCCACAGGCAGTAATCTTGGGAGCCCACAGTGAGAATCACTGACCTAAGGTTGGATTTTTATTTTCACGAGAGTGAATTTATTGAAACGAGAGAACGTTTGGAGTGCAGGAGGTGTGGGACCTGACAGCTGACGAGGCACTAATGAGTCCACGGGACGATGACGGGGCTTAAAGGTACAGCAGCGCGTCGTCAGCATAGCAGCGAATATCCTGTGTATCCTGGTCAGCAGTAGTCTAAGCACAGATGGCCTCCACGTGGCAGCCTGGTCAGGTGAACCACCTCAGCTGGGTCCTTCAGACGTGGAGGACTGAGCTGCACATCCTGTCTCCGCCCCTCAGCAGAAGCTCATTTCTGACACTTGCACCCGTCCTTCTGTCACCACCCTAAGCCCGTGGTCATAGATCAGGGTAGGAACGTGGTTCGACGAGTAGCCGGACAGCTTCGGCTTCACTCTCAGGTCATGGCTGTACGAGTCTGTCTGCTCAGCTGTTCCCTCACCCACGAGCAGAACCCAGAGATGCTCCCAAATAGGCAGCTGAGGACTCGGAGGTTCTCATTCTCATTACAGCTGCTTCGCATTGAGCTGCAAAACACCGCAGAGCGAGGCAAGACCACCCAGCCAGAAACCATCCTGCACCTTTGTTTTAAGAATGCGGAGCGATAATAAACAAGTTCCTCTGAAAGTGAGCTCTTGGAGGACGCCGTGCTTTACAGGAGAAAACGATTACACTGCTGTCGGTCTAAGCGGAGGCAGAGACGATGCTCAGGTCTACAAGAACGAGCACTCAACACACACCGAACTCGCTGATATCAGACAACAGGATCACTGTAGTGTGTCACGCAAAAGTAACTAATGCTGCAAAAACTCATGTTTAACTTATAATTGAACCTATGATTTCAGCTGTTACAAAAGACGTCGGCACCTCAAGAAGGTTTCAGGAAACGGGAGATTAAAAATGATGAATGATAACAGGAAAAAACAAGTGTATATTTTTGTGAGTTTGGGATATTCTTCATCCTGAAACTGGATCCAGAGTGGAGCCGACCAGCACTCCCAGCAGCTGCGACACAGGTAAGAGGACCCGTGCAGCTTGGCTCAGATTATTTTGCAGCTGCGTATTGAGTGAATCTGTAACCTTCTGCTTGTTGCTCCTTTGTTTCCCAGCTGTCTCCGCGAGTAACGTCCTCGCCTCGTCTCTGGAGGGGGTCGGCAGGAGAGACTCAAACAGGCCACGAATGTATAAACGTACCAGCTTGATGTGTGTATGTGCTGAGAGCACGGCACGTGGTCACTGGGCTGTCAGAAGAGCGCCCCCTGTGGAGCAGCTGCAGTTTTCCCCTGCAGGTGTACGCTGATGTAACGCAAAGAGTGATGAGGTCACAGGCTGTGGGCCGGTCCCGCTGCAGTGACGTGTGACATCACAGTTTAATCAGCCTGTAATTCTGCACATTATCCTGATACTGGACACCCCCCGCTCCCCGCACTCCCCCCACCTTTCCTAAGCTGCCATCTGTCACAGCTGCCCGTCATTGGCTGTGAAGGAGCTGGGTCTGCGGACGGCGGAGCGCCCGATTGGCTGGCAGACTGTCTGGAAGGAGGAGGGGTAGGCGGGGCGTCAGCTGATTACAGGAGATGGGAAGTAGAGGTGGAGGAAGACGAGGAAGAGGAGGAGCTGAGCGCAGTCTGTAAATCCACGATGAGCCGGCGCTGCTGCAGACAACAAGTGTTCAGAGAGGAAGAGGAGGCCGAAGGAGGATAAAACCAGCTGTAGCACGCAGAGAGGCGGGTTACCACGGCAACTGCCGCAGCGAGGACACACAGGTAAGGTTACAGCGGCAGGCGTGTGTGTGTACGTGTGGTTTTATGTGGTGGATTGAGCTGTGTGTGGTGGGAGGAGGAGGAGGGAATCCTATTAGCAGAGTCCAGGAAAAGAAGGACTAAGAGTGCTTATCACACACACACACACACACACACACACACACACACACACACACACACACACACACACACACTCTGACAGCATGTCAGGTATCTCACACTCTTTATATCTCAGGTATGAAGTAATCTGACCTTTCACTGCAGTAAAACTTTGTAAAAATACTCTGAAACAAGTAAAAGTACTTCGTGGTTAACTCTGGGAGGAGAGCTCAGGGTGTCTGAACGCTCCACAAACAAAGGCAGTTTGTACCACAGCAGCATGTAAGACACGATTATTGAACGCTCTCATCCATGTAGAGTCCAAAAAATCATTTTAAAGGTCATATTTCAAGGAGCTGCTGCAGTTATCAGGAGACTTTACCTCCCAGCGGACAGAAGCTTCCTCGGTTGGTCGATTAGTTCGTGTAATCGTGAGACTTTGGTTTTAACAGGAAGGAAGAACAGCAGCTCAAAGCCTGGTGGCTTCAGACAGAGTTCACAAAGAATGAACTTCTGTGAACTTTAACATATAATAATGTGCAAGAGATTTATTAAGCTGCAAACAGACATGAACTGCACAGTGCAGACACAAACAAGCTTTAGTGTGAGCAGCTGTCAGCTCTGTGAGGATCCTCAGGAAGACGTCTCCTCAGCTGAGGGCGGCTCTGCGGAGGCCCGTCCGTGACTGATGGTGTCCTGCTGTGTGGTGTCAGATCCAGGTGTGCTTTCTCTGCACTGACAGTGTGTTTGCATCGTTGTCATGCTGGAACAGGAAGCTGCTGTCAGTCAGATGTTCCCAGATGTTCCTGCGTGGTGGATCAGACTCTGTGATTCATCAGTTTATCAAAGATCTCCAACAGCTCTGACTGAGCTGCAGCTGAAACCATGACAGAGCCTCCACCCAGCTTCACAGATGGCTGCAGACTCCAGGTTGCCTTCATTAAGAACAGCTTCTCGATCAGCTGAAGGTCCAGATCATCTCTCAGGTCCTGTTCAGCTGCTGTCGAGTTTTTATGGCCTCCCACTTCCTCTTCTGTCCACTTTCCTCAGGGTTTTGAGGACACACTGACACCACGCTGAGATGTGCAGAGTTTCAGCTGACAGCTCTTTGGAATCACCGTGTTGGAGACAAAATCCTGTTTTCATGAGAAGCTGTGATATCGTTGGCATTTTTGACAGATTTGGTAAAGAAACTGGAACAGATGATGAGTTTGTGAGACAGGCTGATGCTAACTAACTGCACCTCTGCTCAGGTGTGCGGGATTCACTGTCATTCCTGTGAGAAAGCTCCCGTACAAGGACTGAACAGGAGAGGAAAAGCAGCCAATGTCCACAGAAGAACTTTAAGGAGCTTCAGGAAGCTCGAGAGCTGCTCAGCAGACCTGAGGGGTGGCTCAAGACTTTTGCACAGCTCTGTGTGGCACATTTGAACAGGCCTGGGAAACAAAGTCGTTTCCAGTCGTCTGGTTTAGAAACTATTGCTTGGCTGCTAAAAGTGTGGTTGGGGCCCCTTTGAGTGGCCGTTAGATAAAAGCGAGGGGGCGATAATAAAATCACCAAAACGGTTTGAAGGCAAAGTGAAACTAGCAGCAGTAATTATTCAAATATATGGAATCAGGAAGTCAAAGTTGGACCACGAACAGGTGAAACAGACAAATCCTTATCAATAATTATTGATCGGTGCACAGCAGCAGTTTAACACACGGCTGCAGTTAGAGAAGCAGAACAAAGTTGACCCCTGACCCTCGTCCTTTCCTCTCGGTCATCTCTGTGAGCGAGGATCGGCAGCGTCAGTGCAAGAGCGGCTGTAAACTGAGGTCAGAGTTCAGGAGCTGCTGCTGCTTTGTGTTTCCTCTGCAGCCAGACTTTTGTCAACGACAGCAGGAAGCAACGCTTGGAGCCTCTTTTACCTCCTCTGACCTTTGACCGGAGAGCTCAGGGTGAGGATCGCAGTCAGTGAGGAAGGACTCGCACGCGCTCGTGCTTCAAGTCGTTCCAGCTGAGAGCCGGCGACGTGTCGGGCGCTCGCAGCAGCTGCAGGAATTAAAGTCACGTTCTGCTTTTAATTGGCTGCAGATATAAAACTTTCCAGCTGCTAAATGCGAGCCAGGCGTCTGGAAAATGACTTCACAGAGACAGCAACAGTTTGCAGAGCTGCAGCTCACAGAGACCTTCTCAGTGACGCCGTCAGCGTGAGCGCCTCCTTCCATGCGTCGTTTGAACTTCAGTGTTTATGTCCTCTGAAGCACATGTGTGTCCAGGTCAGCGAGTCGGAGAACAGTGGGCTCCTCTCACTGTGACCACAAACCTGAAGCTCCGCCTCCTCAGAAAGTCTGTTAGTACATCTGCCTCACAGCAGCCACGTTATTGGCTGGATAAGATAAAAATTAGCTGAGGTGAAGCCGAATAGACGGCTGAGAGCTATGGCCGCCTGTGGTGCCGTCCACCTGTCAGTCAAAGAGGCCACGCCCCTAACAACACAGACTTTAATCCAGGTGAGCTATGAAAACATCCTCCCCTCGTACAGCTGTTATGAAGGAGGAAATGACCCACACACAGTCTGTGGATCAGGCTGTAAACATGTTTATGTCTGCTGTGAAGGTCTGTGGGGACGGACTCACTGCTGCCTCTGCTGGACCTCAGAGGAACTGCAGGTTTGGCACGAGTTGTGTACCTGTGATGATGTTGCTTATTAAAAGGAGCACCGCCCCCCTGGTCACACCTGTCCATGAAGCAGGTTTGGAGGGATGATCCAGTGTTTTTGTTCAGGACAGGAAGCTGATTGTCTTGAAGCTGCTGTAGTGCAGAGACGAGGCTTCAGCTTGATTTCTGCTGAGAAGGAAAGAAAATCGGATTGGCTGCAGTTCTGGAAGAACTGTGATTTCTTCAGGTGGACGTTAGAGGAACTGCAGATTTCACAGCGAAACCCATCTCACCGGATTCGTCCGGTGCTGGAGGTGATGAAAGTGGACGTGACGGTGATGAGGACTGATGCGTGAGCAGCAGAGGAGTCAGATTCAATAAAGGCAGAGAGCTGCTTAGAGAGGTTTGGGGGGCGCTTAAGCAGCTCTCTGATGTTCCTCTGCAGGAAAGACAAAGCGCCCTTTGATCGCGCTCCGAAGCAAAAACCTGACACGGCGTCCTGTAGCAGGTTACATCACTCAGGTGTCAGGATTATTTGGAGCTGATGCTCGTTGTGAAGACGAGAGTAGCAGTTTGTTACCAGAAACGCCGTCGCAAAAAGGACGAACCGCCGATCAGATTGTTATTAATGTGTTGATCGTTACAGCGCCGTCGCTTCTCTGTGGACGTGAACACGTCGGTGCAGAAACACGGGACCTGAGTATGACATAACCCGAGGGCAGCACTTACATCTGCTTAAAGCACTGCTGGACCCTGTCAGCCTCAGATGCAGGTTTTACCCTCTGATAGCTGTAAATGCCGCTGATCACGCCACGGAGTCGCTCTCCTCGCTCTCCTCGCCCTAAAGCATCATTCCTGCTCTCCGTTCATCACAGAGCAACGTCTTCCTGCTCTACAGTTTGATGTGGATTTGATGAGTTTGTCCTGTTTTCCTGTTCGTGGTGAACGTGTTTTAATAATGATCGGAACGCTCAGTTTTTTTCTACTCCTGGGTTTATATGATGTCATAGAGAGTGGGTATCTTGTATGGTCATCTCGGGACCAAAGGAGTCACCCACTGAGTTGGTAGCCATTGTGGAATTTCCACAGATTCATCTCAGAGGTCTGCAGGACATGAAAACTGCAGGTATAGATGTGATTAAAGTTCTCATTTTAAAAGGAGGCTTAAAAACACTCAGCTCCACTGATGGCTCCTCCCACCAGACCTCTGAGTGAACGCCATGGTAATTCTGACCGTGGACGCTTCTGTTCAGCCTGATTTAAGTAGCAGGCCACCGCTTTTATAAATCTCTGCTCTCAGACCTCCGGTTAGTGAGGGGCAGCCAGGAGAGGCGAGGAAGCACCGAGTTAAGACAAAGAAGGATTATTTTGAACCATGAATCATGCTAAGCTGCTGCGGTAGGAGCTAGAAACGAGCCGACAGGTCGCCTTGTTGTTTCTGAGAGGAGACGCGCACTGACTCGCATCTCAGCACCAACATCTGCTCCACATCCGCCGTGCTGCTCGTGCACGCCGCCGTGGCGCACGCTCTAAAGTTCACTCAGCAGAATAACAAAGTTCAGGTTCTTTGTTCTGGATCTACTCGAGATCAGGAGATCAGAGCAGCAACACTTTGTGTGTGTGTGTCATTTCCTCTGACAGAAACCAGCAAAACTGGTTTTTAAGCCGTTTCACACCCCCACACGTGCCAGCAAGGCGCACGATTGCAGGACGAACACGCACACGCGTGTGGAAGACGCTTGCAGGTGAACGCCGACGACACTGAAAGGGACCGAAATGACCTTTCGACCCTCTGCTCAGCACGTGTCACGCCTGATCAGCATCTCAAACGTCTCCTGTACGCCACTGTTTCCTGCAGCCTCTTGTGTTTTCATGTGACCTCTCCTCGTGATCTAAACTGCTGACCTACATCAGCGAGCAGCACAGAAGCTCAGATTTACTGTAAAATGTGGAACAGGTGAGCGGCGACGACACAGATAGGAGCTGTAAAAAGCCGAGAATAGAAGCACGAGCGGCCTCAGTGAGGTGGTTAAATGGAGCGTGATGGAAGGAGCGGGCTGTGTAAAACACGCCGGTCTGCGCAGACGTTCCTCCGGACACGCTCAGGAGGAGCGGTCACAGAGGTCACGGTGTGGCTGCCGACTCCTCACCTGAACACCCGTCAAGCTGCTTCTGCTCCTCCCTTTAACAGACGAGCTGAACTCACGTGTCAGTCGCAGCCTGCTCGCCCACGCGCTCCTGCCGCCCCGTTGGAGGACGGCCAAGGGCAAGAGAGCACATGTAGATACCAGAGAACTGAGAAGGGCAGCAGCTTGTCTTTCTCAGCTGATAATGAGCCACACTGCACAGCAAACACCTTCCTCACCCCTTTGATCGAAGGTTTCACTCCCAAGATCTCCCTGAGGCCACGCAGAGCCTCCTCACCCCTCAGCTCCTGTTTAGTCACAGTGACGTGCCGCACATCATCCTCACCGACCGACCAAACAAGTACATGTAAACTTTAAGACTTTGAGTTTTTCGCTCCAAACATTCAAACGCTCCTTCCTTCTACGATGAGCTCTGTGCATGAGCAGTAATCCTGTGACTGCTATAAACAGTTTATCACAGCGTTTTTCTTCTTCTAGATCTTTATGACATCGTACAGAGGGGATACCCCCATATGGTAATTTCAGAAGCCCCGCCCATGTGCTGTTGAAACGGGGGGTGGGGGTTAAACGGCCTACTTCAGACAGAGGATTATCTGAGGAGCTGAATTATGGCAACGTATGATATAAAGAACCTCAAATCATGCAAAGCTGTTGTGGTCGAATCCACATTTGGTGCTTCTGTAACCAAATTGTGAGCCAGAACCTAGAACCCCTCCAAGGTTCCCCCAGAACCTCCTGAAGGACTGAAACCATGAGCGTTTGGCGACGGTCTCCCTCGGAGTCGGCCTGGTGCACCCTGGAGGAGAGGAGCTGTTGTTTTGACAGCGTTGCTTTCATTTTTCTGTCCCTGAGGTTCGTGCTAGATAAAACCTCCTGTTGTGTTGCTCTCTGCCGGGTCTCCTCTTTGTGGGCCCGGCGTTCTTTGAAAAATGCATTTTAATCTCAAGGAAATGCTTCTAAAATAAAGTTTAAATATATATTTTTTAAAAAAAGAAGTGTGAGCGTTATCAGAGAATTTCCCGCTCTGAGTTTTTTCCTGACATTGTCTGAAATTCACTCGTTCTCATCCAGTTTCCACACATTCACCTTCCTAACCCACACTGTGGGGCTGGACTCTGCTTCTGATGACTAAAACATGAGGTGTTTGGTTTCTAGCAGTGAACCAGTCTGAGGACACTGTGACCTAAATACAGGATTGGGTGAGAACTGATGAAGCGTGAGGTCAAACATGATCATCAGCCTGAAGCTGTGCAGTTAGTGGGGTGGAAAACGTCTTTCTGTCACACTTTACATGCAAATTTCATGTGGTACAGTCGAAACCATATGATTGGTAGCTTCTAGTGACATCTGCAACTGTTATAGTTACATAATAACTACTTCCTGTTGATGATGATCATTCTGCGATGCTCAAAGCATTCACCCAGGAAAAGCCTCAAATTCAGTTTGTTTGTACTTTCTTGGTTTGGAAAAGATCTTTTTTTTCAGTCTCCAAGTTTTAGGAATGCTAGGTGTCTTTAACCTCTTAACATCCACTTTGTCGCTGTGGACCAATCCAGACTTGGAGCTAAGGGTTCGGCTTATGCCTAAACAAAACCCAACCCTGCAGAGGTTGGCCTAGTGGGTGAAGTGGATGATTTGATATCTTGAGGAAATGGAAGGTTTAAAACAGCAAAGCTTAAATGATCAAACCTTTATGGATTCAACCCTTGTAGAGGATAAACTGGAATATTAACTTTGAACTCTGTCTGTGTTTCTTGCTGCAGGTCGAAGAGAAGATGTGCAGCTGCAGGATGGAACTGGTACCCCAGTCCTGCCCCTCACCAAAGACTAGATGAATTCTGTGCTGGACACCAACAAGTCTAAGGACCTTTTGGACTTGTAGCACAGGTCCACAGCAGGGAACTCTGGAGCGTTTTAAAGGAAGGGCAGATATGTCCCAGGCCGGTAAGGTCCTCCACCTGTACGTCGAGGTGAGGTCTGTTGCTGAGGAGGAAGGTAAGGTGCCGGGCCGAGGAGATGATGGTTCCAGTCATCTGATGCTTCAATGTCCAGATGTTCTCCCTCACTCTCAGAGGAGCTCTGCCTACTCCAGCCGGAACCCCAGTCCGGATCTCTCTCCGATACAGCACCACATGGGGGGCGAGAACCACAGGTTGCCTCTCTCAAAGACCTCCTCCAGGCAGTCGGTCAACTTCCGGTCGAACGCCCAGCTTCAAGAAGATGCACTGCATGACAGGTTTGGGCAGTTACTTGAAGTCCTTACACCGGGAATGACCGTTCCACGCCACCACGGCTCACTTGGACACATCTGTTCCTCAGACATGGATCCCCACCAGAGGAGGGTGTTTATCTCACCATCATCAACATCCTCTGGGAGGCTGACTGTGCCCTCCACACCAGTCAGCGGTCGCAGGTACTGCGAGGTCCCAGGGGTGGAGGGCAATGAGGGCAGGAAATCCGTGGTGTCGTTTAGCTACATAGAGAAAGCAAACGTGCACAACACGGCCGCCCGCCGAAATTCTCTGTCTCATAATGAGCCGGACAGTCCTTTCAAGGAAATGGGAAGCAGGAAGGTGCTGCCCGCTCACCTTCGGAAGAGGCTCAGCGATCCAATGTCGTACAATGGTTACCTGTCACAGAGCCACACCTGCCCGGCTCAGAGTCCAGCCCCACGGGGCTCACCTTACCTGCAGAGAGCTAACCTGGACTCAGTGGCCAGAGGTGCCACCTACAGGGCCCTTGAGGAGTTTGGATCTCCAGAGCTTAAGCGCAGATTTGGAGGTCACCGATTTGAGAACAGCAGCCCCTCCCTGCCTCGGCATTATCAGCCTTCTCGCTGCCAGTCCTGGGGGGGCTCACCTGACCTGCCCCGCAGCACCCTCACCCTGCCGTGCAAGACCCAGCTCATGGAACTGGACAGGACCCTCTCCCGTAGTCCAGTGAACGGATTACCCAGAAGTCCTGCCTCCAACCATCTGTGTGCCCACACTAGCTGCTGGTCTTACTCTGCAGATCCAGCTGCTAAACTGCACTCCAATGGCCCGACTCAGAGCAAACCCAGGCCGTGGATGGGAGACGAGAGCCCTAGACACTCAAGTAAATTTCACCCACCGTTACCTGCAGGGAGGCCCACAGACATCCAGCATGAGGTTCAAACTAACGTATTACCTGCCAGCACTTCCTGCACACCTGGGACCTCTCATCACAGCGCCCGTAATGCTAACACTACCAACACCAGCCAAAAAGCCACAGACGGGATAGACAGCAGCTCAAGCAATAAGCTGAATTTAACCAGCAGGAGTCCCTACAGGTTGTCACGCTGCAGCAGAGCGAGTGACGCAGGCAGGAGGAGTGCCTCCCCATCCTCAAACCTCGATGTGGCTTCTAAGTTAGCTCTGGAGGCCAGCAGACTTTCCAGCATTTTTGCAGAGAGACGAACTCCGACTCCTCCTGAGTCTTTTCGGCCCGAGAGTCCCAAGACTGCACGGAAAGAATCACAACCGTACTCCGCCCTTTATGGACGGAGCTCTCCTGAGCTTTTACAGGTGGATCCCTGGAACCACAGCCGGAAAACTGACAAGGAAGTACCTCACACTAAACCAGGACGAATCTCCCCAGTCTCGTCACAGAAAGGCCTCTCCTCACCAGCATCGCCAGCCATGCCTGCTAGATTGTACCGTGCAGCTGCCTCTCAGTCACCTGAACTGGACCCACGGCAGAAACGGAGCGCATCACCTACTAAGGACATGTCCTCCCTGCACCGCTACCAGCCGCCACAGTACACCGGAGACCACAGGTCACCTGGCGTGGAGCGAAGACAGTACGATCACCTGTCTGAGAGATCACCCAGAGACAGCCCTGAAATCACCAGGAAACCTGTCTCCAGACCGACCGTGGAAGCTTTGCCTGTGAGCTGGACCTCCAGGCAGCAGGAGTGGATGGAGGACAGGAGCGAACTCAAAGAAAACTACCGTCAGGCACCTCCCAGAGTTTACGTTTCACACAAAGACGAGAGTCGTGAAAAGGATGGGGGCGATAAAGGGGTGAAGACATCGGGGCAGGAGCAGCAGAGGCTGGGTGTGGGCGTGACCAAGGATCAGACAGAGGACGTCCAGGACCACAGCGGCGGTGCCGGGCCGTCCTCTCACAGCTCCAGTGGAGTGACGGGGAGCCTGAGGGACAGTCTGTCCCCGGAGACCTCGAGCCAGTCGAGCCACGATACGGCAGACGGTGGCTCCGGGATGCAGGTCGGATGGATGGGAGGGGGAGGAGGGTGTGGTTGTGTAAGAGGAGGTCATCAAGTAGAGTGTGTGTTGAGTCAGTGAGCTCCAGTAAGTCGTCATCTTCACCTCGACTGCAATAAATCGATAATGAAAGCAAAGTAAAACTGCAGCTTTCACTTTGATTCAGCGACTTGTCTTTGTTTCCGTCGCGCACGTTTCCTCCCGCTGTGCTGAAACAGGACCGGCCTAACGTTTACATAATGATGATTTTTGCTTTAGACTGTCACAGCAATTAAAGCACAAAAGCTTCTGCACCAGCTCAAACTCTGCTTCTCTTTAATGTGTCAGCGAACGGCACGTATCCAACGCACCGCTGCTTCCTTCCCGTGTTTATAAACACATGTAAACATGCTACTTCCTGTCCGTTTCAGTCAGACGTCGGATCAGCAACAGCTCTGTCCTCCAGGTCGCAGAAGATCGCCCAGGCCAAGTGGGAGTTCCTGTTCGGAAGCCAGAAGAGCCGCTGCAGTAAAGGTGCGGTAGGCAGTTCCTACATGACCTTTGACCTCAGGTCCTACACCGTGGACCAAATCCGCATAAACTCTATCAGAAAGAAGCCGCTTCTGTCCATGTTGGGTCCAGACTCTGTTTCTCAGTATGGACGTGTTTATGTCAGCAGACACACATTATTATAAACTCTAACATCTGTAAATGTCAGATTAATTTTATTGCGTCCAGTCGTAGGACGACACACGACGCTCCACCAATGCATTCTTAGATTTCAATAATTCACTCAGTCAGCTAATTTCATGTCTCAGTTTCTCAGAGTGTAAACTGGAATATTAAACAGGTGGGAGCATGAGCACTGACACCTGGATGGGTTAAAACAGTAGTGTTGTTGGAGGTCACCTGCTGAGTGACGGTGTTGGTGGGCTTTCTGAAGCAGGCGGGGCGTCTGCAGGTAAATACCAGTGTTGATGGCGGCTCTTTACTAATGACTGTTTATGAAGCGCAGACGTGTGCAGCAGGTGTGTGTTTCTGGCATCACACTGTAAATGTTACAGCATATATAATTTAACAGCAGCCCTTAAGTGAAGCCACACCCACCTCTTCGTAGATACCACAGCAGGTAAATACGACCTTACAGGCTTTGTGTTCTTCCAACCGTCTGACAGCACCGATGCTGGGACTGCTCGTAGTGGTGCAGCAGCAGCAACAGTGTGCTGATGACCCGGAGTCTGTTTGCAGCAGGTTAAAGGGCCGTTCTGTCTTTTCTCTGCTGCTGTGGAGTAAACACGGAGCTCCCGGAGTTCCCAGCGTCTTCTAAGCCAATTAGCCGAAGCTGCAGCTTAACGTAAGCTCAGAGGGGTTTTACAGAGAGTACAACTGTGCTCACAGGTGCTGCTACACATCACCGCTTCCTGTTCTGTACGTTCTCACTTAAAACCGGGCGTCAGCCCTAAACGACACAGAACCGAGTCTTAAAGTTTGCGCTGGCGTGCTCTGAGCTGCAGCTCCGATCGTGTCGGTGTAACTCTGAGCTCAGAGGTCTTCTGTCCTGTTTGTCCAACAGGTCGTTGTAGACAGTTTGATATTGATAAAGTCAAGTCTCAACATGGAACACAGCTTATCTGGAGTCCTTCTGTGTATAAACTGATCTAATTTGTTTGCACTCGTACGTTTCTGTAGTGAAATATCAGAAACGGGTCCAAATCCAGGGTTTTAGTGCTGGTTCCTCTGTGTTAAACTTTATTCACACCATGATCCATCAAAGTTTCACGAGGATATCTGCTGGACTCAAACAGCTTATCCTTCACCACCGATCGAGGAGCGCAGGAGCAACCCTGGGTTTTTTAACCATTACAGCCATCCAACAGGCGCATCATTAGGAACAGCTACTTTTAACACTACTGATATTTACTCTGGACTCTGAGTTAACTTCAATAATTACTTCCTCCAAACCATCAACGTGTCTTTTAGACCCCATTCCTACAAAGCTGCTCAAAGACGTCCTGCCATTAATTAATGCTTCAGCCTTAAATACCAACCTATCTCTAATGATCAGCTATGTACCACAGGCCTTCAAGCTGGCTGCAGTTACACCTTTACTCAAAAAGCATCTCTAGACCCAGCAGTCTTAGCTAATTACAGGCCAATCTCCAACCAGATCTCTGCCTCTTTTAAACAGCATGTCTGTATCCTGTAACCGGGTTGAGTTGAGCAAAGGACGACCGGATGCAGAACCTCGTTCTGAGGTTACATCCAGTTAAAACGCCGTTTTTCCTTCCCGCTGTCGCTAAGTGTTTGCTCACATGGCGTTGTTGATTGTTGGGGTTTCTCTGTGTTATTGCAGGTCAGTACTTTGCAATATGAACACCTTGAAGTTGCCTCTAAGATTTGGTAATAAACTAGAATTGGATAAAAATAACAGAAAACTGGGGACCAATCAGAGTTTAGCTTCAACACTTCGTAGGACCTGTTTTGTGCTCTTTGACACTTGGCGTTATGAACATCTGCTTTTTCCTCCCGTAGACGCTCCGTCCACGACGCCTCCGACCAGCAGCTCGCCCAGTCCCACCCCACCCTCTTCCCTCCATCTGAAACCAGCCAATCAGAGGAGGGGGCGGGAAACCGAGGGACAAAAGCTGTCTCATCACGAGGTCCAGCAGATCGAGGTGGAACTGGTGACCGCCGACCCTCGAGGCTCCTCCCCCAAGACTGGCATCATCCGGCGAACCCTCAAATACTCGGAGACGGACCTGGACGCCGTGCCTCTGCGCTGCTACCGTGAGACCGACCTGGACGAGGTGCGTGCGCCTCCACCTGTTTGCATCTCACCTGGTTCCTTTTAAAATACGTTATCATCATCTCTCGTATGGTGTAGGTAATGCGGGCGGAGGCAGCCGAGGAGGCGGACTCGGCCTTCGGGAGTAACCGCAGTGTCCTCGGAAACTCCAATTTTAACCCCGCTGACCCCTCCCCAAAATCTCGCCCAGGTGGAAGGAAGGAGGTTGATGGGGAGGAGGAGGAAGACGAGGAAGATGAGGAAGAAGGAGGAGTGGTGAGCTGGGCCAGCGTCAGGATGCAGGGAGACCGACAGAGACAGAAAGCCATGAAGGAGGAGGAGGAGGTGCTCAGCCTGCTGCTGAAGGGGTGAGAGGGCGAGGAAAGGGGCTGCGGGGGAGGGGGGGTGAGCTTTAGTGAAGCAGCTTGTTTCATAGTCGAGCTGTTAGAGTAACTGATTACTCAAAGACTTGGCGATGTAAGCTCAGATTGTTGTTTTCAGGCTTGTTTGCATCGAGCTCATTTACACCACAAACCCTCGAAGCTTTACTGAACTCTGCTTTTCTCTCTTCTGCAGCCGCTGCATCGCTTTTACTCCAGTCTGCTGTCTGTTTGCACACGGCTGCATTTACCTGTACAAATATGCACGTTTTCTGTTTATTGGCTGCGTTATAAACTTTATAAACTACGACTTTCATCAGGGTTTCTGCTCATGTTCAAAGCTCCGCCCTGCCTGCGTGAATAATCACACGAGACGCTGCTACACAGAAATGAAGGATTTATTATCCGACAACCACAAAAGTTGTGTTCAGCTGTAAATCCTGGAAGAAGCTTTTCTCCTGTCAGATTAAACATAACAGTAAAGTCCTGACTTCCTGTATCTTACTTTTCTGGCCTATGACAGGCCACGTTTTAAAATGTCACGCAGTGGGCCGTTTCTGGCCCGCAGGCCGTCTATTTGACCCCCCTGCTTTATATTCAGAGCTGCAGCTGAGGAAGAAGGGCTGCCTGTGTAGGAGGCAGTCGTCTCTCCTGCTTCTTTCATCCTCTTTAACGCACATGCGTGTAAACTGAGAGGCCGTGTGCAGGCTTTTCCTCCTCAGATTCCTCCCGCTCGGCTTTTTAAACTTTTCTTTGATCCCAGTTGGGTCTGATGAGGAGACTCGGCGTGAGCGTCTGAAAGCCAGGATTAAACACGCAGTCAGGCTTTAACACGGTTTAACTCTTCTTCCTCAGGTCGCCCGAGTCCTCCGACAGCCACGGGGGCCTCAAGTCTCCGATCTCCATCGGCAGCCCCCGCCGACCTTCCGACAGCAACCTGGACTCCTTCAGCCGCCACTTCGAGAGCATCATGGAGTCCCACCGGGCCAAGGGCACGTCGTACAGCAGCCTGGACAGCGTGGACCTGCTGACCTCGGGATCCACGTCCGTATTCACCTTCGACCTCCCCACCCTCACGCCAGAGATCCAGGTAGGACGCAGAAAGGAGGCGGGTCGCGGCTTCCTGTGCGCAGCAGGACATAACGCTGTCTCGTCTGTGTGTTCAGAGTCAGATCTGCGAGAGCGCCAAGCAGATTATCGAGCTCAGCTTCGCCCCGCTGGCCCGTCCGGACCCGTCCGCCGCCTCTGAAACGTCTCGCTCCGAACTTGCACTCTGCGCCTCGGGGGCGGGGCTCCGAGGAGGCTCCAAGGACGACGGCGGCCCTCCGGTCAGGTCCAAGTCGGAGAGAGAGTCGTGGCGTCGCTCCATCCTCAAAGACGGCTTCAGGAAGGCGAGCTCGACACCAGCGCTCCACAGCAGCATCAGGTGAGTCGGAGCGCTCGCTCGTTCTGCGGCCGACCAGACGAGGAGACGAGCTCCTGGTTAGTGTGTGTGTGTGTGTGTGTGTGTGTGTGTGTGTGTGTGTGTGTGTGTGTGTGTGTGTGTGTGTGTGTGTTGTAGCACTTTCTGGATGCTGTGCAAACGTGATCTGCAGATTAAAGTGATGAGAGCTGAAAACTGCTGCAGGGACTCAGATCAGCCACAAGGTGGCAGCACAGCTCTGTGTGTGTGTGTGTGTGTGTGTGTGTGTGTGTGTGTGTGTGTGTGTGTGTGTGTGTGTGTGTGTGTGTGTCATACAGATGGAGAGTGCAGACATTTGCTCGGCTCTGTTTGGCGCTTTGCTGAGTCGGGACATTTTTCCGTTTCTTTTTTTAACCCTCTGGCTCTGCAGCTGTTTTTAACCTCGTTTTATTTTCCTCCAGTTAATCCTCAGATTAAAAGCCTAAAAAACCAGCAGCAGCTTTCAGCCTCGTTCACCTCACGCACTTCACTTAATGAGGCACGAGGTGAGCTGAACTAAACTATGAATTTAAGTTTGATGGCCGAGTCGTGGTTGTTGAGAAATAGTCGATTTGTGTTATTGGCGGCTCGTGTTTCTGTGTTGAACCTCGGCTCAGCTTCGTACAAACATCATGAAACCGTCATTTTAAAGTCGTGTAACAGCCATCTGAGCAGCTGGAAACACTTTTCAGGCTTTTTGCATTAAATTTCTTAAGTTTCAGTTTGTTTTATATGAATTTTCACAGTCAGACGTATGAGGTCACAAAATAAGAAATATTGAGACAGAGACAGTAAATATCACCAAACATGAGGGACATCAAATGTTTCATTAAATAAACAAAATCCCCAAACGTCTCACGCACCACCGCCCTGAGATCATGCTAAATCAGCTGAAAAATCATCCTCTCGATAAAGCTCGCTGCAGAGCGAGCTCACAGCTCGATAGCAACAAAGAAACAGGAAGTCAGTGGCTATTTTGTGATATTATTAAAGGATAACGTGTGGCGTGATTGCTCAGGTCACCTGACAGCAGCGGCTCGACTCAGCGCTGCAGCTGCTTTTCCTCTGGTTGCTGCTGCCTGCAGGGGTGATGGTTGAACTTCTGTCCATGCAGCATGCAACACGCACAGCTCGACCCGACTGAGTCGCAGGCTGACTGCAGGCTGCTCCCACAGGACGATGAGCGACACGTTTCCACGGCGCTCTCCTTTGCTCCGTGCTCTGCGTGGAGAACAAAGATGGCGTATTTGATGCTCGCCGAGCGGTTTTGGTTGCACATCCTCTCGTGCTCCACTTCCAGCTTTATACGGTTACTTTCCTTTAAACCAAACCACGGCGGTCACATGACGCGGGTCCCATCAGCTGATGGAGTGTGGTCAGCTGAAGCGTGTCCCGCTGCATCCATTGTGTTGCAGCAGTGCATCCCTCTAAACCAGTTCAGCACTTGATGCATTAAACTCATCCTGACAGCTGATGTTTCATTTGTTTATCAGGATGATTAATAAGGCAAAAACAAACAGATTTGATTAGACCAGCATCACCTGCCTCCACCACCTCCTGTCCCAGCATGCTGCTCTGTTACACCGCCTCTCTGCGTGTCCTCCTTCACTGCTCCCTCTTCTCCTCCCTCCTCCCTCCTCTGCACATGCTCAGACAGTCTCAGCCTCTGTGGCTCTGAGCGGTCTGAACATCTGAACACCTTCATCTTTAAACCTTCTCGTTCTCTCTTTGTCTCGCTTCCACCGACTTTCCTTCATCTTCTCTCCAGAGCACGCCTCCACCTCTCCAGGCTCTCCTCCGCCCGCTCTCGCTGCAGATCGCAGTGTTGTCTGCAGACTCCTGCCTGACGTCACCTGTCAGTCTGTTCGTCAGCGCTGCAGACAGGAAGGAGCTCAGAGCAGATCCCTGATGTAATCCCACCCCCACCTGTCACTCCTGCTCCACACCTCGGTCCTCGTGTCCTGCACCACCCTCACGTACTTCCTCTCTCTGCAGCCAATCATCTGCTTCCTCCTGACCTTAAACATCACATGTTACCGTCACGTTTGCTTTAATTACAACTTACCAAAATACAACATCTGACTGTTGCCGTGTCCGTACCCGCATCGTTGCAGCTCACTCTAATTTTGCAGATTTCCTGCAGATCTTCACAGTTTCACACGTTCACCTGCTTTGGGCTGCTTGAACCACTCATTTTACTTTTTAACAAATGATAAAACATTTCATTTCCTGCTCAGTTTATTTTGACTAAGCGTCATTTGCAGTTGCTGTTTGTGTTGGCTGCAGCACGGCTGTTAAATTGAACCGTTAGTTCTATTTTTCTCCAGATTAGTTGAGCTAATCTGCCCACGTGCAGCTCGGCTCCTGAAGGATTACGACCTGGAGCGTTTGTATTCCTGCTCGGGCTCCAGCGGAGTGCAGGATAACAGCATTCAGGTGGAAATGAGCAGAATATGGATTTAAATTCTGGGGCGGGATAAAATCGGGTAGCTCGCTCCCGCCCGTTGTTGGCTTCAGCGGAAGAATTCGTACGTTTTCTTGCTTTCGTGTTGTTGAAACGTCGCTCTGCTCACGAACACGTTCAAACATCTGAGGAGTAAAATGGAAACAGCCGGCCTGCTGCTGGGAGCTTTCCCAGCACGAGCTGGAGGAGCTCGCCGTTTTCCTTCTTGGCCTCGCGCCACGGCTTCTGCTGGGTGTGGACGAATTCAGACGCAGTCAAAAACTTTATTGTTCTCAGCAGAAACTCACATCGCGCTGCAGCGAGCGAGGAATTCAGACTTGGACATGAAAACAGGATCACGGCCGAAGCTTCGTATCCTTGTCCCCGCTCATCGAGTCCAGGCGCCTTCACGCTCACATGCGCGAAGGACCTCTGTGCGTCGTATCCTAAGAGGACATGATGCATTCCAGCACTACAGCCCCCGCCCCCCTGCCCCCCGCCATAAATCTAATCCTAATCTGCAGCTTCAAACAGCCTCATGTGGGAGGTCTGTCCTCACAGGGATAGGTGTAAAAACACACACACACACACACACACACACACACACACACACACATCAGCCTATAGATGGAAATTCCAGATGGGTTCAGGAAGGGTGGAAGTAAAGACCTCCCACTCCTGTCTGAAAACTAGAAACAGTCTGAAATGTTTTCAGTAAAGCCTCCTCCTCCTCCTCCTCCTCCTCCTCCTCGATGTCATTCATGTGGATGTTTTCCATCTGTTGTTTGTGTGTTCAGACCTTTGACCTCTGACCTGCTTCCCCTCGGTTCGTGGTGATGCTTCTGCCGTGGAGCTACGTCCCTTGCTGTTACTGTGAGCTGAAACACATTCGTGTGCGGCTGTAAATACTCTGAGTTGTGTGTCTTCAGATGGATTCTGATAACCGTGGTGCAGAGCGGCGGCTGCACGCTCTTTTCAACGACTCTACGATCAACTTTCAGCTGGAAGGTTTAAAGATGTGATGTGGGTCGAGCGCAGCAGCAGGCTGTGCACAGATGTAGCCTCACAGTGTGACCTGCTGTTTAAACACTTCCACCAATCAGAGCCGTCGCTGTTTCGGTTTGTGTGCAGTGTAGTCGTGTTTCTGCGACGTTGTGAATAAAACGCACTTTAGTTGAAGCGAGGCTGACGTGGTGCAGACGAGTGATGGTTACAGGGTCGTGGCTCATATTGAAGATGTGTGAGCAGCGTTTGGACGAGGTGTAGCTTCTGGCCCCGCCCCGCCGAGCTCTGCATGAGTGACACACACACTGTATGTGTGTGTGTATATAAATGCTGTACTGAGTTCAGTTTAATGAGTAAATTCTGAATTTATCTTATTCATGTGAACATTAAAGACAAGTTGCTGCTCGCGCTCAGCTGAAATCCTCATGTTCCAAGTTTCTCCTTAAGCTTTCAGTCACGTTCATGCGGCGCCTCGATGAGGCTGAAGTTTATCGAGCCGCTGAAAACTTCCAGGATGGTGAGACGAGACAAAGAGAGGAAGAGGGGAAGGAGAGGACAGAGGGGGGAGGGCGAGGAGCCGAGGAGGAGGAGGGGCGTCCTGGGTCAAACGGGGGAGGAAGCGCATACCTCCTTCCCCTCAGTGCTGGAAAATAAGCCAGCTGATGGACGAGAGAGGCAGCACGAGGAGACGGGCCAGCGGAGAGGAGAAAGAGGGAAAGTTGTGAAGAGGAGCCGCGCCGAGGTTTCAAAAGTGTGGAAGAAAGAAGAGGAGGACTGGAAGCTGCTGCTGGAGGATTTCCTTACCGAGGCGCCGAATGAAGGGGAGAACTGGGAGCAGATGATGTCATAGCTTAATGATGTCATCAGATTAACGTGTGGGTGACGTCGCTCCGTTTCCCTCGACAACAGCTCGGCGTGGTTCGGAGGCGTCGATGTGGATGTTGTTTGATCGACGGCTGCTCTCTCACAGGCTCTGTGTGAGAGTGGGCGGGGCCGTGTCGTAATGGCGAGATACATCCTGTGCTGGGGGGGCGGGGCTCTGGAGGACAGGTACATGTATGCCTCGCCCTACCCGGCTGTGTACAGGTGAGGTTAAAGCTTCCTGTGTCTGAAACATGAGATCAGTGATGTCATTGATCTGTAAATATGTCAGCAGGGAATTTATCCTTTTAAATTTATTATTTATTAATTTGTTATTGACAAAAATGACAAAGTTAAATGTTGTCAGCAGGAAACAACACCACAGCATAAGGTCAAAGAGATGATCTGTTCTGGTGTGTGATTGGTCTCCGGCTGTTTTTGAGTGATGCTGAGGTTTAAAACCAGTGCGTGCAGATGCCAAACCCTGCAGTTCCTCTACCGTCCAGCAGGGGCAGCAGCGAGTCAGTCCCCACGGACTCCCATGTTAAAACTGGTACACGAACTGTTATTGGCTCTGTAGATAACAATGGCTCGCATTATTAGGGGCGTGGCCTCTTTGAGCTGCTAGGTGTCTGCTAGCTTCACCTGAGCTGGAGGTGTTTGCGGAGTGCACAGTGAGATGTGAGGATTTGATTTGGATGTTGCTAATTCGCAGACTTCCGTGTCTGAGCGAAGCTCCCATACAGTCTGTGGCTGCTAGCGTCCGTCTACCAGAAGCTTCATATCGCCCGTCTTTCACATAAACACAGATTTATTCTAGCGTCGCAAACGAAAACACCGGCAGCGCTGCAGAAATGGATACCACTGTAGAGTTACGCCCTCCCTGAGCCTGCTTCTTCCTGTCAGTTTTTCCTTCCTGCTGTCACCAAATGTGTGCTGATAGTCTGTTATTGCAGGTCTTTACCTCACTGTATAAAGCACCTTGAGGTGACTGCTGTTGTGATTTGAGCTACAGAAAAAAAGTGAACGAGAATCAGCTGAGTCTTGGGTCTTGTTGTGATTGGTGAACTGTTTTCATGAGTGGAAGTTGTTTCAAAGACGTCGTGAGCTGCAGTTTATCTGTAAAACCAACAGCGGCCTGTTAAAAATGTTCACTGAGGGTAAGCTCAGTCTGTCGATGACTTTCTGAACTTGTGCGGTTGTGCAGAGAGGGATCTGGGCTGGCCTGCTGTTACACGCCCCTCAGTCCTGTCGCCGTCTCCCAGGACTTCAGCCTGGTCGTTTTTTTTGTTCCACTGATGCAACTCTGTGAAACGTCCCCACGCCGTCGCCGCGCGCTCTCCGCAGCAGTGTGTGTCAGGGTACACGAGGAGAGGAAGGAGGCTGGGAGGAGACGCGTGCCGTCCGCCCGCCAGTTTTAACCTCTGCTCAGCCGTTACCGTGCAGCACGCCTTCCTCTGTATTTTCACTCGTTCTGATTCAGTTCTTTCATAATGTGGGCTGTTTGTTTGATTCACAGGAGATTTCACATATAAATAAAAAAGAGGCGGTGCGGGACTCGGGCGTCACGTACCGAGTTTACAGTACAGCTGCTGGTACCAGCCAGCCCAGCAGGAGGCGCTCTTAGGAAACCTGCCCGGTAACTGCAGGTCAGGCTGGAGCTTTACATTCAGTTACAAGTAAAACGACTGTTTAGCTACAGTGTTGCGTTGGGATTTGCTTCATGGCGCGCTGTTGTCCGTCAGTTTGGTTCAGCTGACGTGACAGATGAAGCTTTGATCTGAGCTCGAGTCACCTGTGGACGGATTGATTTTGGCCCAGCAGGAGAAGAATCCTTTCATTCCCACATTTATTTTATTGACTGAAACTTTCTGTGTGCCGTCCCGGCTAGAGCTGAACCGACAGTTTACTTTAACCCCGTGAGCAGCGGTCACCACCAAAGATGGCGCCGTGGATGTCCTGATGGTCGGACGCTGTGGTGGGCGGGGTTTTGGGGCACGTCCGGGCTGTGGCACCTCGGTCCTTGTTGCTGAACTGAAGTTTCTTAACTGAACTAAAGAGCGAGTGAGCTGTTGGCGACGGGGACACACGGCTGAGAAGCAAAGGGGTGTGTTTGATATGTGACGCATCATCGTGATGGTTTAAAACCAGTCAGCTGAGTCGCTTTAAGGACTTCAGGACATTTCTAACACGGACTCAGGCTCTCGTGCACCGTACGTTCAGTTTTTATTCGTGTTTCACTAAAATGTGTTTTCACATCTATTTTAACCTGGATGTTAAAACCCTAAAAACACTAAAACTGTGGATTTGACACAGTGTGGTTTTAGAAACTTCACATTATGGAACCAAAACAAACCGGTGCTTGTGTGATGTGCTGCACGCACTGACCATCAGCCAGTCTGATATATGAAAGCTTTGCAAACTGCGGCCCACTCTGCCGTTTGTGTGTGCAGGTTAAAGGCAGACCGTCCTTGGACTTTACAAAGTTTTCCTTCAATCAAAGAAACCTAAATGTTCACATTAAAAGTCACTCGGAGCGCTCAAAGGTTTATTCTAGTAAAGCTCTCATTCCTCAGATGTTGGTTTCAGTCACAAAAGCTAACTTGCAGCTCGTGCAGCCTCTCAGTGTTTTGTGTGAACTATGTAGGACACTGAGGCTTTTCCTGCAACACATCTTTTTAGGAGTCCCTTCCCGATGCTGTGAGTGCCTTTGGTCCAGTCTTCACAGCCTGGGTTTGAATTCGTGAGGGCGTGACCTTCACTCCTTTAACAGCCTGACGTGAGCCTCAGGTTTATCTCTCAGGGTGCTGATGGAGGAGTTCGTCGCATGTTTCTGGGCTTGCTTCGGTTTTCCTGTTAAACTGTGTGATCTGACTCAGCAGGAACTCTGCTCTGCTCTGAGGCTTCGCTCCGCATCGCTTCAAACAGACTCCATAATGAACCTTTCTGCGATTTTTACTGGGTCCAGACGTTCCTGCTGAATAAAAGTCCCTGCAGGCAGAGGATCTCCTCTGGAGTTTGCAGGAAGTTTGCTGTTTTAACTTTCCAGCTGAGCATCCATTATAGATCAAGCGCTGGATTCGTGGTGAGGCCTGAGCGGGACATGTGACGGCTGAGCTGTTTTTACCTCCGTCTGAGGAAAGCCTCACGCTTTCACTGAGGTGTCTCATCGTCCTCGGGTTACAGGACGACGTTTGGGTTTGTTTCAGACTGATTGAGGATAAAGTCTGGCACATGTTGCCATGGCAGTGTTTCCAAACCGGATCACTAAATCTGGACGGGTTTGATGACCACGTCTGGACGCGAGGCTAAGCTATTGGCTGCATGTTAGCATCGCTCAGACACAGATATCTGCTAATCAGTAACATCCAAATCAAATTTCACTGTGCAGCCCAACTGAAGCTCCGCCTCCTCACACAGTCTGTACAGTAGCCTCACAGCAGCCATATTATTGGTCACATGATGTCATTAAAAAAGCTCCAACAGTATAAACACAATGCAGAGGTCCAGTTCAGGTGAAGCTAGCACACAGCTAGCAGCTACAGCTGCCTGTCAGTCAAAGAGGCCACGCCCCTGATGGTGCAAACTCGCTGGGCCGTTGTTACTACAGAGACGAGCAGTTTGTGTATCAGCCTGTAAACGTGTTTGTCTGTGGGGACTGACTCACTGCTGCCTCTGCTGGACACCAGAGGGACTGCAGTCTCCTTTTTAACGAGTAATCATATAATGCGCTCAGAAACATTTTGAGGACCGTAAACGTGCGTCATTCTGAACTGTGAACCAGTCGGTCTGTGAGCTGTTTGTAGACGCTTTCCATCGGCGCTGCTTTGGGGTCTGCATGTGGGCTTTGTTGACATGAACACAAACACTGATTAACAGCAGGCTAACTCTTTAAACCTGGGCTCCGAGAGCCTCATGTTCGTGTCGGCTGGCTGTCACTCAGCGCCTGTTTGTGGTTTGGTTGTTGTGGTGTGAGTCTGACTGACACGCCCTGGAAAATAACAGCGTTTCTGCCTTTCTCTGCATTCCTGCTTTCCTCCCGTCCGGCCTTTCGTTTTCGAGCTTTCTGTCTTGTTTTTTCGCTCTGCTGCTCGGTGACTCATTGTTCTAAGCCTCTCTGTCTCAGCTGGTGGATCAAACCAGTCTCAGCTCAGATGGGGGGAGCGCCAGGTGTCCAGATTGGGCCTGATGAAAAATGGAAATGGACGTTTTCAACAACAAGGATCTGGGCGTGCATCCTAATGCTGTCATCCATCTCCACCTGGTATGGAAACAGAGAATCTGCACGTCACAGGAGGTCATTTACATTTAAGTTCTCAAAGTTTTCAATATCCCCCTTCCTGCTGTAGTTCTTCTCTCTGATGTTTAGTTCAGTAAATTCATCATTTATTAGAGAACAGGACAACACAGAGAAACAGACCGCTGCTCTGTGCTTTAAGTGAAAGCTTTACAGCATCACAAATTAATAACAATTATTATCAGAGCTGCTGCTTTTCCATTAGAGAGGACTCACGGTTCTGATTTACAGGTCCAGTCTGTCATTTGTGAAACATGTTTAACAGAAACACCGAGTGCTGTGCACCTGATGCTCTAGTTATTAAAGCTAAAGCTTTAATGATGTGTTAATAAAAATAAAGGAGAGTACATTTTGAATCCATAACTATTACAGTATCATGATAATCCTGTAATACTGCTGTGACAGTCACAGGATGGATCAGTCACACTGAGTTTAAGAAGCATCAGCAATAAAATAACATCAACTCTGACATCATCAGTAGGGATGGGAATCGAAACCCGGTTCTTGTTGAGAACTGGTTCCCACTGTTTCAATTCCTTGGAATCGTTTGCCATTTTTGCAAACGATTCCCTTATCGATTCCAGTCGCCCCGAATGACGTCACCACGTTGTGGAGCGTCATTTACCTGGCAGGAAACATGGCGGCTCAAACGCTCAAAAGTTTGGTTATACTTCACGAGAACGGATGACAACAGGGCAACTTGCAATACTTGCAAAGTAGATGTTTCATTTAAGGGAGGAAACACTACGAATATGCAAAACCATTTGCTCACAAAATGATGACCTTAAATGAATGTCGTGTTTTTAATTCCAGACTCGTGAATCTCAACCCAGCAGCAGCGGTAACGTTTGCACGTCCTCTCCCGTTAATGCGGCAGGTAAATAATCAACTAACATATTATGTTAGCGCGATCTGCCTTATTACAAACCTGCCATTACTGTGCATTTAGTGACCATGATGAGACAGAGTCTGGCTCAGATGCTGGCAGTTCTCGCTGCAGTCTACCGGCAGCGTCTCCTTTCAGGCAGGATAGACGAATGTCACCGAGCAGTGACTCAGTTTGTGGTCAAAGGCTTGCACCCGTTTGCCACAGCAGATGATTTTCGGTAAGTGAATGTGTTTAATTGTAGGCAGGGACAAGAGAGGATATAAAACAAAGTTCTAAGCTAATCGACCTTAGTGTTCTCCTTTTTTAAAAAGAATCGATAAAGAATCGAAAATGGAATCGTGAAAATCTTATCAGTACTCATCCCTACTCATCAGTGTAATCAAACCTTCGGCCATTTTTAATGAAACGCAGGCGTTCAAACGCTTTTCTCTCAAAATGAACGTGAGCTGATGACACATTGCGGTCATCGACGAGTTGAGGCTGCTGGATGCAGGCTGATGTGCGTCAGTAACGATGAGCCGCCGTAGCTGAACGAGGACGTTTGTTACTTCACAGCAGACGTGACGACAAACCCGAGCGTGTTCTTCCTGCTGACTCGAGACTCGGCTTTTGTAAAAGCAGCTGCGCTTTCTGTGAAGCGTGTTGGCGGCGGCAGAGCAGGCCGTCGTCTGCCTGCCGTTGACCTTGAACTCGGTCGGTGGAAGTGGGCGGAGCACTCAGAGATGCACTGAAAGAATTTCCTGGCGTCCTGTTGAGCGAGGTTCCCCGGCCGCTGGTTATTTCTGTCCGGGATGAGTGGGCTGCATCGGCGAGTGTGGGAGGGACTCGCCGACAGAAACATCCGGACTCACATTCCCTCCGTTCACCAGGAAATACTACTGATGCAGCTCTGAGTCTGAGGCGCTCGCAGTCCTGCCATTGGCTGTAACAGCAGCGCCCTGTAATCATGTACTCCTACATGATGTTTGAGTAATCAGAGTAAATGTCAAACAAAACAAACTGAAGCTGTAGGAAAAATAAAACATGTTGCAGTGATCCGGCGCAGCCCTGCGCTCTCCTCGTCGTGTCGGTTGTTTTATTGTATTTTCTGTTTTCTGGCCCGCGTCTGGTTTTGGTTCTGACTCGTGTGCTTCTGGTTATCGTGTTGCAGGGATCAGGCGGTGCTTTCTGTACCCGGCGGTGTTGTGTGGTCACGTTTTCTTATTCTGACCTTTTGTCTTTATTGAATGAGACGTGTTTTACTGTCGTGTTTATTTGGACGTTCAGTATGTTTTTCTGTTTTTAATATTAGAAGCTCTTCCTGTAATGTGTCGTGCTCCAGGAGATTCGATTGCACTTCAAGTGTTTTTCTGTTTTATTTCTGTGGTCGTGTAGCTGTGTAGTTGTGTTTCCTGTGGTTTGTCCCAGCTTTGTATTCGGCTGCATTTGGTGTGTTTTCTTTCTGGAGAGGCTCTCGGCGTCGTTGTGTTTCTCTGTAATCTCTGACAAACATGCCTTTGCTGCTTTCTGATCCATCATACTTACATGGATAACTGAATGAATTATTATGTTATGAGACAACCTTTAGTTGCCTGCAGGCCTGCTGACCGCCCGGTCCAGTAAAGGGAAGCTCATTAAGGGAAGTAGATGTAGTCCACACGGTGGTTTGACCACTTCCCACTTTCAGACTCTCATTCAAAACTCTGACTTCATTTCCTCTTCGTGCCTGAGGTTTTTTTTATGTTTTAAAAAGTGCGTTTATGTAAAGAGCAACTGCGAGCGAAGAACGGCCGATGGACAACGGACACATTCCCACGACGACGGCGGCAGATAGGTGCGTTAAATTAAAAGTATTCCTGCTCGGCTTGGTGACGTTTGCGCACACGAGGCCGTATCGATCCTTCAGGAGAGGCTGGTCGATGCAGCAGCAAACACTCGGGTTATAAATAGACTGCAGGCTGGAGAAGGAAACACAGCCGCACACGGCGCATTAACGTGTTTGCAGTTAGATGTGCCCCGTCTCTCACGTTCAAATGCTGACGCTGGCTGGGAGCATTTGCACTGAGCACTGGTTGAACTGGATGTTTGTGTGTTGGATGTTACTGAAGGAGGATATCAGGTGTTATCAAAGCGGACGGAGAGCGTCTCCTCAGTTTGAATGAATTCTGTATTTTTATCTCCAGAGTAACAGACAAGTACCTGCTCGAGTTTTCGCTCCACACCCAAAAAGAAGCTGATAAAAACAGAAACCGCTGCTCGCCGCCCGCCGCCACCTGCTTCCATAATTTATCACTTTTTTCAGGAATAACCTCTTCAGTGTCTCCGCCTACGTATGTAAAAGGAAGCTTTTCCCACTCTGTGACCTGCTAAATGTCACACCGCATTAGCTGCTAACAGTTCCTGTTTGCAGGGTAACCATGGCAACAGAAAGCAATCGCTGTATTCATGCTGATGCTCAAAATGTGACACGTGAGCGAGATGTGAGGTCACAAAGACACTGAGGTTCACGGAGTCATCGTCGCGCCTTCGCTCTGCGCTGACGGTTTCATGATCGATCTATAAATCCGTGTCCTGGAACATCCGCTGATCGTTTGTTGCTTCATTTTTATTTTCTGGTGCCTCTGAGAGCGTGATGTCACCCGTGATCGATTCCTCGCTGGCAAGCTGCTGCTCCCGGCTCCCTCGTGCCGGGTTGTGGCGTCCCTGATGTCATTCGGCTGCTCCCGACTCGACTCCTCCACGTTGGGTGCAGCCAGCGGTTCTGGAGCTCCTCCGTGAGCGGAGCCTCGCTCTAACAGAACCTGCGGCAGGTGGAGAGCTGGTTGGTGAGGTACAGCGAGCAGAGACAGCTGCGAGCGCAGCCTCAGCAGACCCAGGCTGACCCAGGCTGACCAGAGTGGGCTAGCTAGCCTTGCCTGGTGGGCTCGCACTCAAAGCTGTCTCTTCAAACTGGACTTCATAAGGACGTGTATCTCACATATCTAGCATTAGAAAGAAGCTCGTTCTCAGGCTGTATCTGCTCACTACACTCGTACTCTGACATCATACAGTATTGTTAAGCCTTCAGATACCGTTACCACACACACTCTGCTGCACACACACATTTATGGACTTTCTTAGACCAAACCTGTGAATCTTCATTAACAGCTGCCTTCTTCTGCTGATATGGTAATTCCTACTGTCGCCTTCTTATTCCAGTTTTAAACTTCCTATAATAATTCAAAAATCTTCTATTATTAGTAACTCGATCCAATCTTAATGTTGTTAAACTTTCAGTCCGCTCTCTTGGGTCGATGATCACTAATACTGTCCTCTCCTGTCTCATCTCTTGTTCTGTTCCACCCTCTCTTAAAACTGCAACGATAACTCTCCGTCTCCGGACTATAAACTCTCTATTTGTAAATCACGTCTCAGAACTGCAGGCCCTTCATTATTACTTGGGCTTACTCTATTGTTACCTTGTTTAGTTTTATAGTTTTATTTGTTTATATGTTTTTATTTTGCTGTATAATCTAACACTGTCTTATTATTATTGTTATTGTATATGAAGGACACCATAAGTTTGATTTTCATAAAGTTTTGTTTTTAACTGAACATGATGCTGCCAGTTCTGAATAACTACAACTTCCTCTGGGATGTGAAACATCCAAACATCCAACCAAGCATCCATCCAAACAACCGAGCATCCATCCATCCACCGAACCGAGCATCCATCCAACTATCTGTCCAGCCAACCGAACATCCAAACATCCAACCGAGCATCCATCCATCCAAACAACCAACCGAGCATCCATCCATCCAAACATCCAACCGAGCATCCATCCATCCAAACAACCATCCGTCTGTCCTTCCGTACACCCAACCAACCCCCCTCTAAAGCTCGGGTGTCAGACTCTTGAAAAGGTGTCCCTGTTGCAACACACCTGACTAAAATTAAAAGGTCATTAGACTAATTAACTTGACTGCATGCTGAGGTGGCAGTTCAGCCTTTTGATTCATGTTACAGAAGCTGATGAGTGAACGAACACGGTGCAATAAAAGAACTTTTAGAAGTACATTTTTCCGAACACTTATATTTATTTAAATTTACTTCAGTAGGGTTAGGGGTCGCCACCATGCAGTCTAGTTCATTAGAGTCTTGCTAATGACCTTTTAATTTTAGTCAGGTGTGTTGCAGCAGGGATACGTTTTCACTCCCCGAGGCCTGGGGTTTGACACCCCTGCTCTAAAGTGTTTCTGAGTTTTGGAAGTTGAACTGCGTCTTTTACTTGGAGTTTCTCCATATTGATGTGCGTCTCCGTTAACATCCCTCCGACCTGTACGTTCGGGTATAAGCCTGTCACAGAGATGTGGAATGCAGTAATCTTTAAAAGCTTGTAGTCTGGTCACTGAGCTGAGTCTAAGTTCAGTGACTGTTGGGGAGCAGGCTGATTCCAGGCAAAGGGTTTGAGTTTCCCCCTCCAACTGTCCACAGTTGGGTGTTATTCCTCCTTACCCTGAAGCTGAAACTTTTAAGGGATCTTTTCCTCTTCTGCTCAGCTGAGCCTTAAATCCAACAGATTTCCTCACATTAAACCAGAGTCCTCCTCGTGTTTGTCACATTTAAGATAAACTCCAAGTGTTTTTGTGTCGCGTGTTTGCGTCACAGGAGGAACTCTGAGAACAGGAACCAGAAATAATTTTGTCCTTCAGTGAAAAAGGATCTGAAAGTCCTGAAGCATGAATCTCCTTTTGTGTTTATGTTGTCAGGGAGCGTCCAGTGAATCGACCGCCCGAGCTGCTCTACCCGCAGGCCGATGTGGCGGAGCGCCTGGCACTCGGCGGCAGTGACGACACGCTGGCCAACGGCATGAAGCCCGACCTGGAGGCGGCTAAACGTCTCGCTAAACGCCTCTACAACCTGGAGGGCTTCAGGAAGTCTGACGTCGCTCGCCAGCTCAGCAAGAAGTCAGTGTGTGTGTGTGTGTGTGTGTGTGTGTGTGTTAAAACTTTGGGCTCGCAGAGTAACGTGAAGAGCAGGGGACTTCATGCAGAACAGTTGATGAATTAAATTTTATTTACACAGCGCCAAATCACAACAACAGTCGCCTCAAACTCTTTATATTGTAAGGCAGACCCCACAATAACACATACAGAGAAAAACCCAACAATCATGTGACCCCCTATGAGCAGCACTTTGGCGACAGTGGGAAGGAAAAACTCCCTTTTAACAGGAAGAAACCTCCGACAGAACCAGGCTCAGGGAGGGGCGGGGCCATCTGCTGTGATTGGTTGGGGAGAGAGAAGGAAGACAGGATAAAGACATGCTGTGGAAGAGAGACAGAGATTAATAACAGATATGATTCAATGCAGAGAGGTCTGTTAATACATAGTGAGTGAAGAAGAAACACCCAATGCATCATGGGAATCCCCGGCAGCCTACGTCTATTACAGCATAACTAAGGGAGGATTCAGGGTCACCTGGTCCAGCCCTAACTATATGCTTTAGCAAAAAGGAAAGTTTGAAGCCTAATCTTGAAAGTAGAGATAGTGTCTGTCTCCTGAATCCAAACTGGAAGCTGGTTCCACAGAAGAGGGGCCTGAAAACTGAAGGCTCTGCCTCCCATTCTACTTTTAAATACTCTAGGAACAACAAGTAGGCCTGCAGAGCGAGAGCGAAGTGCTCTAATAGGGTGATATGGTCCTACAAGGTCATTAAGATAAGATGGGGCCTGATTATTTAAGACCTTGTATGTGAGGAGCAGGATTTTGAATTCTGGATTTAACAGGAAGCCAAAACAGGAGAAATCTGCTCTCTCTTTCTAGTCCCTGTCAGGACTCTTGCTGCAGCATTTTGGATCAGCTGAAGGCTTTTCAGCGAGTTTTAGTGTGTGGCCTTTACAGCAGTACACCTGCACACAGAGCTGGTTCACAACATTACATTTTTTCACATCCAACAAAAACAGGAATTTCCAGCGTGCAGTGAACATATCACGGCCTCCTGCTGGTCACACTGCAGCGACTCAACCAGCTAACCGATGATGTCACCGCGCAGTTAGCGCGGGCAGATTCAGCAGAGCTAATGTCCTGATTTCACTTCCTTGAGTCTGAGTGACACGTCACGGGACGAGCTAGTCGAGCTTTACTGTTACTTCCTGGTTCCAGGTTTAATATAAACATGCAGATTTTTACTTCCTGTTCACCTTTCAGGTAAAGTTCTGGTTTGCAGGTGGAGGTTTAATGCTCTGTTCTTTTCTGTAATATCCTGTCACAGAAATAAGGCAGCCGGTGTAGTGATACAGTGATAATCCTTAGTAAAACGTGCTCGTGTTACACCAACACGCCTGCTTCTCTCTGCAGTAATGAGTTCAGTCAGATGGTGGCCGAGGAATATCTCACCAACTTTGACTTCACGGGTCTGACCATCGACCAGGCGCTCAGGTGAGTCCCGCTTCCTGTCCGTGTGTATTTCAGAGCGTGCAGACGCGATTGTCTTACATTCGCTCACTGGCAGCACCTCCCGTCGCTCTGCGGTTCTTTAATGTTTGTTCAACTGCGCGATGGCCTCCTGAACATCTGCAGGAGGTCCAGATGTTCATATGAACCAGTCACGGTGTGCCGTGGCGTGCAGTCAGTCACTTCCTGCGTGCTCTGCTGTCACCTTTCTGATGGAGAAGCTCAGAGTTTAAACGCGGAACTTTTTCTGACTTCATCCCAAATTCTGTCAGTTTACAGCAGGACTGGCACTATCACAGGGCTTAATGTGAAAAACCTGTGCAGTGGGTGTGTCTGTGTTCATCTCACCTGTTCAGGTGTTCTGGTGACATCATAATGAGCTTCTTTAACATCTGTTTCTTCGTTCAGGATGTTTCTGAGGCAGTTTGCTCTGATGGGGGAAACTCAGGAGAGAGAGAGAGTCCTCGCTCATTTCTCCAGGAGGTACAGACAGTGCAACTCGGAGAGCCTGACCAGCGAAGGTACCGTCAGTCCTACCTGTCCTCTTTCACCTGTCCTACCCGTCTGACCCCTCTGTCTGTCGCTCTGTCCCACAGACAGCGTCCACACTCTGACCTGTGCCATCATGCTGCTGAACACGGACCTGCACGGAAACGTGAGTGAACCCGAGCCGTCGGCTGATTGGTCGTTACGTTTAATAGGAACTCCTAATCTGGTCGATTGAAAGCACGTCGGCGTCATCTGCCACTCGAGCGTTCCCGCGAGTTTCCTCCTGTTTCATGTCACCTGCTGCTTCCTTGTTGGTGTGACATACAGGAAATATTAAAGTTCAGTGTGAATTTCATCAATAACAAATTAATAAACGGAAAAAATAATAAAATGATAAATATTTGTTTCCAGAATTTCATTATAATGATATCATTTGAAAAATGTTAAAAAAGGAAAGTTTTATAAAAATGTGAATAAATATAAAAATGAGTAAAGAAATATTCGGAGACGTTAATGTGAAAATCCACTTTGTGTTATTATTGAAATATTGATCTAAAAATGTGACAAATATATGAAAATACTAACAAATAACTGACTGACTCGTCATCACTGAGGAGCGCCGCGGGCTCATCGGGCTCATTCTTCATTTCTGCTAATGAACTTTTTTAAGGAAGTGCTGACTTTTACTGCGGCAACATGCCTGCACGTTTCCTCTGACCGTTACAGCAGGAGTGACAGGAAGACGGTCTCCGCTGCCCCCCTCGCGTTAAACCCGACTCTAGCACCGAATAGAAGGGTTTAACTCCACCTGTGCGGCTTTTATATCAGGTGGAACCGTTTCTGTTTCCAGAGCGTTCTCAGCGCTCCCGTCAGCATCAGCGAGGCGTCCTTTGGTTTGTGGGGTCAGATCCGACCCACAGCTGTTTTAACTTTGGGTAATTTGGGGTAAGACTAGCTTTGCTGCTAACACGGGTGACTTACTGTGTGCTGAGCGGGGACGAGTCGTCCAAGCTCAGCGAGCTGATCTGCTAACCAGCCGATGATTTCACATCCCGAGCTAACGTCACAGATCAGCTGACTGTGTGTTCATGTTCAGTCTGTCACAATCACATCTGAGGTGTGTGTGTGTGTGCGTGTGCGTGCAGAACGTGGGCAAGAGGATGTCCTGCAGCCAGTTCATCTCCAACCTGGAAGGACTCAACAACGGAAAAGATTTTCCCAAAGATCTGCTCAAGGTACGACACACACACACACACACACACACGCCTATGACTGATTAAAAGACTGCAGCAAGTCCAGCACGCTTCGAGCGCCGGGATGGATGGCCACCGGCCTGCGATGACATCACTGTTGGTGCTTGCAGCTACCGAGCCCACAGACCAGAACGATGCTTACACAAGTGTGAACCCTTAAATGGGCCGCTCCAGCCCAGTGGAGTGCTCGGATTTCAGACCTGTCCCTGTAATGTGGACGCGTCCTCAGCGTGAGGAGTTCAAAGTGACATCGGACTACACAGAGACACTAAAGCATGAGCGCGCACACATCCTTGTTTCCATTCCCTGTGAGGACATTACATTCTTCCAGCCTTACACTAGTCTTCAGCGTTAAATTGGATGATGGGCAGTGTGAGGACTGGCTTGGTGTCCTGAGGAGGAGGTGAAGTCCCCGCAGCGATTCTTGGTTTGTGGCCGTCAGAGCAGAAAAAGGAGAGAGATGCATTAATTTTACTTCTTGTGGCCGCCAGGCAGAACGAGTGTGCGTGTGCGCGCGTTCGTGGATACGTGTGTGTCAGTCTCCCACTCTTTTGTTTCCGTCTCAGTTTTTCCATCTCAGCCTCGGAGCGATCAACGTGAATCTGCGTCACCTCTTCACCTCCACCATCATCATCATCGTCGTTGCTCTGTGTTAACGTGTGTGCTGAGTGTTTTCTTGCCTTCAGCTTGGCACTGGTTGGATGGCTGCTTGTTGATGAAGCGCTGAGTGTGTGGGCAGCAGCACCGACTGACTGGCTGAGAGCAGAAAACAGTGAATGTCGAATATTTATGAGACAAAAACATGAATTATCTGCAGTCAGAGAGGAAGGAAAGTCCTCGCGCTGTCCACAGCAGAAGCGCTCTGTATTTGGGACAGTTTGTAAGAAAGGAAACGGATGATCAGATTCAAAGCTCAAGCTCAGACAGTAACACAGTTTACTTCAGTAATAGTCCCAACAGGTGAACAAACACCACAGAATCATCTTTAAATATTCACAGAGCCACAGACGTTGTCCTGGATTGTTTTGTGGTCATTTTTCACTCAGAGTGTCGTTCCGCGTCTCTTTGTGGTCGTTCCGCGTCTCTTTGTGGTCGTTCCGCGTCTCTTTGTGGTCGTTCCGCGTCTCTTTGTGGTCGTTATGTTTCTTTTTGGTCGTTCTGCGTCTCGTTGTGGTCGTTCTGCGTCTCGTTGTGGTCGTTCTGCGTCTCGTTGTGGTCGTTCTGCGTCTCGTTGTGGTCGTTCTGCGTCTCTTTGTGGTCGTTCTGCGTCTGTTTGTGGTCGTTATGTCTCTTTGTGGTCGTTATGTCTCTTTGTGGTCGTTCTGCGTCTCTTTGTGGTCGTTCTGTCTCTTTGTGGTCGTTCTGCGTCTCTTTGTGGTCGTTCTGTTTCTTTGTGGTCGTTCTGCGTCTCTTTGTGGTCGTTCTGTTTCTTTGTGGTCGTTCTGTTTCTTTGTGGTCGTTCTGCGTCTCTTTGTGGTCGTTCTGTTTCGTTGTGGTCGTTCTGTCTCTTTGTGGTCGTTCTGCGTCTGTTTGTGGTCGTTATGTTTCTTTTTGGTCGTTCTGTTTCTCTTTGTGGTCGTTCTGCGTCTCTTTGTGGTCGTTATGTTTCTTTTTGGTCGTTCTGCGTCTCGTTGTGGTCGTTCTGCGTCTCGTTGTGGTCGTTCTGCGTCTCGTTGTGGTCGTTCTGCGTCTCGTTGTGGTCGTTCTGTTTCTTTGTGGTCGTTCTGTTTCTTTGTGGTCGTTCTGCGTCTCTTTGTGGTCGTTCTGCGTCTCTTTGTGGTCGTTCTGCATCTCGTTGTGGTCGTTCTGTTTCTTTGTGGTCGTTCTGCGTCTCTTTGTGGTCGTTCTGCGTCTCTTTGTGGTCGTTCTGCGTCTCGTTGTGGTCGTTCTGTTTCTTTGTGGTCGTTCTGCGTCTCTTTGTGGTCGTTCTGTTTCTTTGTGGTCGTTCTGCGTCTCTTTGTGGTCGTTATGTTTCTTTTTGGTCGTTCTGTTTCTTTGTGGTCGTTATGTTTCTTTTTGGTCGTTCTGCGTCTCTTTGTGGTCGTTCTGTTTCTTTGTGGTCGTTCTGTTTCTTTGTGGTCGTTCTGCGTCTCTTTGTGGTCGTTCTGCGTCTCTTTGTGGTCGTTCTGTTTCTTTGTGGTCGTTCTGCGTCTCTTTGTGGTCGTTCTGCGTCTCTTTGTGGTCGTTCTGTTTCTTTGTGGTCGTTCTGCGTCTCTTTGTGGTCGTTCTGCGTCTCTTTGTGGTCGTTCTGCGTCTCGTTGTGGTCGTTCTGTTTCTTTGTGGTCGTTCTGCGTCTCTTTGTGGTCGTTCTGTTTCTTTTTGGTCGTTCTGCGTCTCTTTGTGGTCGTTCTGTTTCTTTGTGGTCGTTCTGCGTCTCGTTGTGGTCGTTCTGCGTGAAAACGGTTTCCACAGTTCAACATTCAGGTCCTGAGTGTGCTTTTACTGAAGTTGAGCTAAAACTGATTCTGTATTGATTATTGATTTTATTGGGCGTGAATGTGATTGGTGTCTTCGCTTACACGTCGTCGGCTCGCTGTCATATTTTTCACGTTCAGCTGAATTTGAGTTTTTGTTGCTGATCGTCTCTCAGCTGCATTTACATTCAGCTCTGTGAACCCACCGTGACTGACAGCTCCAAGGAGGACAGAAGGCGGGCTGAAGCTCCCATCCCTGGCCTCCGATTGGCTGCTGCAGCTGAGGGAAAATGCGCATTGCGAGAGCGAGGGAAAAAAGAGAGAGGGAGACAGAGGAGGAGGAGGAGGAGGAGGGAGAGCGAGCAAACAGTCCTCAACAGTTCAGTGTCTCAGTGGGGAGGAGGAAGAGAAGACGAAGAAGAGGAGGACGAGTGAGCTCACCTGACCTGACAGAGGGATTCTCCTGCAGGAGGAAATCAAGTGAATGAGGAGGAGGAGAAGAGTGGGAGTGAAGTTGGAGGACGAAGAGATCAAGAGAGATGTGAGGAGGAGGAAGGAGGGATTCTCTCTCTTCATCAGAGTGCAACAGGAGAACCTCCTTTCTCTGCTTTTTTCCTCCTCATTAGCCTCTCCTGTGCCTCCACCTCCGCCCTCCGTCCGTCCGTCCGTCCGTCCGTCCGTCCTCCATCAGGGAGCTGGAGGAAGCTGACGTCAGTTTTGGGGGTGCTCTCTCTCTCTCCTTGTCTGCCTGTGTGGGTGTGCTCGCTCGCCCAGCCTCCCTGCTTTTCCTCTTTTCTTTTTTGGATGTGAGAGCGAGCTGATGCCTCTCCTCCGTCACGCAGCTTTATTTGCAGTCCAGGGATTCTCCTCCGCTAACAGCACCTCCACGGCCGCTGCATCAGGAGGCTCAACAGCAGCACAGACCCCCCAAAATCCAGGACGAGCTCAGAGCTGTGGTTCGGATGATTTTCATGTCACTGCCTCTGAATCGCTGATGGATTAGACACACACACACACACACACACACACACAGACACACACACACAGACACACACACACAGACACACAGACACACACACACACAGACACACAGACACACACACACACAGACACAGACACACACACACACAGACACAGACACACACACAGACACAGACACACACACACACACACACACCACACACACGCACACACACGCACACACACTCTCTCAGACAGTCTGGAGTGTGTGTGGTTGGAGGCAGATGTGTCGACGGCTGACAGCAACTTTAAAGTCTCAAATTTTCAGTTTTAATTGATTTTGAATTTGATCAAATGTATAAAAACTGTAAAACCCTTTAAAAAAATATTAATTTGTAGAAAACGTCAAACGTTTGATGTTGATTGTCTGAATCGCTCATTTCTGCAGCTAAAATTTTCTGCTTTAAATGAATTGCAGTCCAAACATATTAAAGCTAATTGTAAACAGTTATTTATGAAATAGTTTATCAGACATCGGCATAAATGTGATTTATTTTCAAAATAAAATGATTTTAGCTTTCCTAAACAGAAATATGAGTTCGTGCACAAAAAGGCTCATTTTAGCCTTAAAGCCAACATTAATGTCATCTTGTTTGATTTAAAATGGGAAGAATGAAACATTTTGAGTGATAGAAAGTCGTCCCTCAGTTTGGAAATCACAGCCCTGGGACTAAACTATCGTACGTTTGACTCGTAACTGCAGATTCCAGTGCGTTCCAGGCACAGAGGAGTCCACAGGTTTGTTTCTTGGCAGCGTCCTCCTGCTTTCGTGCTTTTGGCTCTGAACACCTGAGCGAGGCTCCGGCCGGCAGCCAGCAGGATCATGAGGCTGATGAAGAGCTGCTGTGTTTTTATGCATAATGAATAGAGCCGGATCCATAATGCAGCAGGCCGAGCTCGCAGAGGCACCATCCATCCAGCCGCTCGTCAGTGGCCGTCATTAGCCCGTCTCTATTTTACACACCCTCACCTCCTCGCTTCCTCGGCTTCTTCCTGCACTCATCTACAGTCTGGAAGCTCGTGACGTGGGTTCGAGTCTGAAGCGACACAGACCGGCGGTCATCAACGGGCTGGACTTTGTTAGATCCGCCGCGCTGTTCCGTGGAAGCGGTGAATGCTGGCCCAAGGATCTTCTGTACAGGAAACATAAAAAGTTTGGACTTTTTTTATCTGTTGGATCCCGACTCAAACCGCCCAGATGATCGGCGTCAACAGCATCCACTCCACGGGCCGCATGCGCTCGCGCTCGCTGTGCTCGGTCCGGAGCGGGCGGGACTCGAGGGACAACGACCCGTTCAGGTATCCCAGGACCCCCCGCTCCCGCTCCCTCAAACCGCTGGCCTTCCCCGACCTGCTGGGAAAAACCCAGGATGGGCAGCAGCACCCGCAGAGCCGCAAGAAGAAGGTAGAGCCGGAGACACACCTGTGAACCTTTACCTGAACCTGTACCTAAGTTACCCCGTTTAAAAACCTGTGAAGGTTTGTTTTCGTCCTGAAGACGCTCTCCTGACGTGACACACGTTTACAAACCTCTATGAAAGCAATCCTCTGCGCCGACCGCTTCACATTACACCTGTGTTCATCCCTTTGTGATGACATCAGCTGTTTCTTCATATTTCATTGGCTGGTTTTTGTTATTATTGTCGTTGTTGTCGGTCCGTGTCAGACACACATTTATGTTTAGTTCATTAAAATTTTCTTCACGTCTCTGTAATAATGGACAAAGGCCCCTCAGCAGGCTTCCACAATCCGGCCAATCAGAAGAAAGTGGGTTGTCGGTACGGAGTGGGGCTTAAAGGGGGAGGGGCTATACCAGCTGTTTTCAGGCACAGGGTGAACCGAGACTGGGATCAGATACAGATCGATGCTCGAGGGAAAGCGCCTCCACACAGGAAGTGACCCGCTCCTTCCTAAGTTGCTGCCGGCTGGTCCATACTGCACATGCCAGCCTCTGGTTGCCTGGGCAACTAGCTAATTTAAGTACCAGCGGCTCATATGTCAATCAGCTCTCACTGCTAGCTGCTTCAGTCGCGCACATCAAAATATCCCACTTCCTGTCACCAGCGATTATTTTGCTCGCAGGTGCTCGTATGAGGCTGAGTGTCAGCGGCGGTCTCAGGTGATGGCGTGGTTTCCTGTGTGGACGGCCCTTTAAACAGGTAGCACTGGACCAGGTTTGATCGCCCAAGGAAACTCGTCTCCGTTAAAAATGATGACCAGAGCCATTAAATCCACACAGCCAATCAGCACCTGGCTTTTAGGCCATGTGACCATCTTTAGTCTGAGCACGTGAAAAATGTGGATTAAATACTGAATGTCCTATCAAGTAATCAGATTACTGTGAATCCTGAAATCCATATGAGCTCTTCATGTCGTGTGTGTGTGTGTGTGTGTGTTTCTGCAGACGCTGTACAGCTCCATCAAGAACGAGAGGCTGCAGTGGACCATGTGAGTTTCTGCTTCGACACACAGCATGTACAAACATCTCCACTGTGTGTGTGTGTGTGTGTGTGTGTGTGTGTGTGTGTGTGTGTGTGTGTCCCTGCTGCCCTGACTCCCTTATTTAAGCCTCTGTTGCTGTGGTAACCGTTCCCTGCTTCATTCCTGACTGTAATTACAGGTCAGCATCCCAACGCCCATGCCTGACTGTGGACACACACACACACACACACACACACACACACACACACACACACACACACACACACACACACACACTCATAAATACATAGATTTACTGGGTGTCTGTATCCGTTCAGCATCTGTCCGCCCTCGTGTTCAGCCTGTTCTTTCTCCTAAACTGTTTCCTTCCTGTGTGACATTCAGCTTCTTTCTGATAAATAACGTATTTATTCAGGTCACGTTTAACATTCATGCTGTTATGAAGAGAAATCATCTAAAAATCTCTGCCATCAAACAGCTGACGACTTTCAGCAGGTTCGAAAACTTCTGTTAAAATGATAACCTGGTGAAATGGATCCACTGAGAGGATGAAACTGATCGACAGGCTGACACAGGAAATGAGGTCATTTATTCATTTATGAGAATTAAAGAAAATGAAGTGCAAGGTGACGGTAAGCGGAAAACATGAACCCGACGGGATGATGGAAGAGAACGGTGTTACCCGAGCGAGTCGTTAGCAATGAAACGTAAACACGCTCTGCGATGGCGACGAGGACGAGCTGACGCAGGCTCTTTTAAACTGTTTCCTCTCTTGAAGTGATGAAGAGGAGTTGAGGAAGTCCATGTCGGAGTTGGCGGACATTCGAACAGACTCTGCCTCCCACACCATGAAACGCCTCGGGAGTAGCGGAAACCCGCTGGTGGGCGTGGCCCATCAGGCCGATGGCGAGCTGTACAAGAGCGGCTTCCTGGTCCGCAAAGTCCACGCCGACCCCGACGGGAAGAGAAGTACACCGCTCCTCCTCCTTCAGTTTTCAGTTTTGCCACGCCCCCTGTCAGCTGATCCCTCACTTCCTGTTTGTTTGGTGTTTGTGCTGTTGCAGCGCCGCGGGGGAAGAGGGGGTGGAAGTCCTTCTACGCCATGCTGAAGGGCATGGTCCTCTACCTGCAGAAGGTAAGCGTCTGCACTACGTTTCCCAGCAGCCCCTCTCTCTGTTTGTGTCCCCGGGTCAGGCGCAGGACAGGAAACGCAGCGAGCTGATTAGGCGTCAGCCTGTTTTTCTATCTGCATGGATTCCAGAGCGGCAGTTTTTAACGTCTCCGCCCACCGCCGCGTTCATCTTTAACTTTAGAGCTTTGATTAAAATATCTGAACTAGTGAGGCCTGCTTTACACACTGCCGCACAAAAGTAAGTGGACGGGTTAAACTATAAAGCGTGAGTACCCGTCCACATACTTATGGACTCCTCGCAGCTCCACTTTAACATGAAAACACAGATTTTTGTGCCATGAGAACTTTTTCTCAGAAACTTTGTCAGAGCTTTGAAAGAACCGTTTCAGTTTCAAAGATTTCTTTTTAACTCCTTTAATCAGAAACGGCGAGCGTTTATAGCGAGACAGTCGAGCTGGAATGTGGTGAGCATCGCGTTTAAGCGTCTTTCATGTTTGAGTTTCTGGAGAGCTGACGCCAATCTGATCCGCAGGACGAGTACCGAGCTGAGAAGGAGCTGACGGAGGAGGACGTGAAGAACGCCGTGTCCATCCATCACTCTCTGGCCATGCGGGCTGCCGATTACAGCAAGAGGCCCAACGTGTTCTACCTGCGGACCGCCGACTGGAGGGTCTTCCTGTTCCAGGCCCCGTAAGCACCTCAGTCTGTCTGTGTTAAGGGAGAGGGGGGAGGAGGGTTTCCAAGCAGCTTGCAGGCAGTACAAGAAGGACAAACAGCTTAAACTAAACCGGACGAGACAGGAAGTTACGGTGTTTCCTGTGTTTCCTGCAGGAACGCTGAGCAGATGCAGTCGTGGATCACGCGCATCAACGTAGTTGCGGCCATGTTTTCTGCTCCCCCGTTCCCGGCCGCGATCGGGTCCCAGAAGAAGTTCAGCCGTCCTCTACTGCCGGGATCCAACACTAAACTGTCACAGGTAAAAACGCCGTCGCCGTCCTTTTCAGCTCCGCCCACTTTCACCAGACTCACACCTCTTCCCCCACCCTCTGTCCCGACAGGAGGAGCAGGTCAAATCTCACGAGAACCGTTTCAGGGCGGTGTCCTCTGAGCTGTCTGACCTCACCGCCGCTACGCCGGACCGAAAGGTGAAAGGTCGTGAGCTGGAGGAGCAGAAACTCCGACAGGAGTACCTGGAGTTTGAGGTGAGGAGGTTAAAATAACCCGCAGGAAGTATTTCAGTACTTGTATTCAGTACTGAATCTGCACCTTATTATGGAGGACCAAAGCTGCCAAAAATAAATGTTTACAAAATAATTTTTAAATGCATTTCAATGAAATACGATATTTCATTAAAAATAGTTAGCAGTTAAATTAAAACAAAGAAGTTAATTAATTAATGATTTCGTAGAAAAAATTATTCCAGGCCAAGTATGGAGGACCAGAGATGCCAAAGTCCAAGTTAATTAGATTCACTACCTTATTCTTGTTTTTGACTTTTGATTTTTTTGATCGAGTCACTTATTTGTGGGTTTTTTGTTTTATTTTTGATTTTTGATTTTTTGTTTGCGGTTTTGGTCCTCCGTACCTTGGAACCAAACCCAGATGTTATTGGAGCAGATGATAACCGGAGTCGTGCTTTGTTTGTGGCGGCGTTTCATCTTCGTCTCGTGTTTTTTGTCTCCGGCTGAATGCGAAGCCGTAAAATGTCTTCTGCCTCGCGTCTGCTCGTCTTCGTCACAGACGGTCGCTGCATCAGTCTGTCGGGTGTCGAACAGGCTGCACACACTCCAGCACGCCGTGTTCTTAGAGGAAGGAACACAGCGCCGTTTTCCTGCCCCCTTCACACACAAGGTTTCGCCCTGATGTCACATAACAACAGAGATGCTGGAAAACCGGAGAGAAGCACAGTTATTATTAATAATAATAATAATAATAATAATGATGATTTATCAGGTCAGACTCTGAAAAGCCCCCTGATTGGTCCTCGTTAGACCCAGAACGGCACTTTCGTTGTTCACATCTCCTCCTTCTTCTCTCCCACAGAAAACCCGGTACGGTACGTACGCCATGCTGCTTCGGGCCAAGCTGGCGAGCGGCGATGAGGACCTTTCCGCCTTTGAGGCTCGGCTGTTTGATGACGGCGGCCTGCAGAGGGCGCACTCCAGCCCCTCGCTGCCCCAGGACACCACCAACAAGGAAAAGACCCGCAGCTCCAAGACGTCAAAGAGCCTGAAGGTCACGTCCTCCTCGACCTCCAAGGCCGGCGGCAGCAGCAGCAGGGAGGCGAGCAAGAAGAAGAACGGCGGTGGGAGCGGCCAGCGGGCGGAGCTGGAGAAACAGAGCAGCAAACAGGAGGAGGCGCCGTAAAGGGGTGAGGACGGCGTCGTGTAAGTGTCATGTAGCTGGAGACGGACACGGAGCATCATGGGTAGCAGGCTGACATCCTCCTTTAAACCTTTTCTGTTAAACCTCAGTCGCCTGATTGGCCGAGACGTTCGAGGTCCGCGGGAGAGGAGACGCCTGTCAGGTCTGAGGGCGACCCGATGGGCGAGTCGTCCAGGAAACACTAACACGGTTCATCGCTCAGCCGTCCCTTTATTTCCCATAGGCCTCAGCAGGAACGGACAGCTGCAGACTTTCAGAATAAAAGCTTTACTTCCTGCTGGAGTGTGAGTAGCCGCTCAGCTTTCAGCTGCAGCGGGAACTTTTTATTTTAGTCCTCGACCTCACCGCCGCCGCTCTGCTTCTCCCATTAACCCACAGGAGAGCGGGTTGCCATGTCGACGTTATGTGACGGACAGAGTGCGTGGGACTGTTGCCATGGCAACCGAGCAAAGGGGACAAGAGAGCGAGAGATAAACAAACAAACAAAGGGAGCGGCCACACAGGAACGCCGAACCTCCTCGTCCTCTGCACTCCACTGAGCGCGTGCGAGTGTGTGTGTGTGAGTGTGCACAGTAATCACAGTAGTGCTGCGTTGATGTGTAAATACAGCCTGAACATGCTGGATGGAGACGGGTTTTTAGTTTTTCTGACTTCTGCTGGAAAAAAACAGGCTGTACGGAAGACCATTAGTGACAAAAATCTGCTGAGGGAACAAAATAAAACTTCAGGAGTTCACACTGCAGGGAGCCAGATGTCTTATTTATTCAGATTTTGATGTTTTGTTGTTTGTACTACTTGAAAATCTTTAACTTTAAAAACCACAAGTTAAAAATCTCAGTGTGAACTTTTAAATAAAAATATGAGGATAAATTTAAATTTAAGAGAGAAATTTTGGAAAATCGAACATTTTTGGTGAGAGTATGTTTAATTTTTTCTCTTGTTGAAAAAGTCGGATTTGTTTTGCAGCTGGTTTCACTCTGTGGGTTTTGTCACTAATGGGCTTCCATAGTTTCTGTGTGTGCTGGAGTCCGTCCACCTCATCGTCATGAGGACGGTGTTCTTCTTCATGTAAATCTCATTTAACATGTTTGTAAAGTGCTGTGGACCAAACAGGTGACAGGTGGATTCGGTCACATGACCGTAGGAGAGGAGGAGTTGAGAGTTATTATTGTGTAAACCTTTCTCGTCGTTGACATCCAGGAAGAAGCACCTGACAGCTTTCTGTTAAAGAGCCGTTTGTTTCAAATCCTGACCAGCGTGCTGATGTTCAGCAGCAGTTTCCTCTTTCAGCCACCAGGGGTCGCCAGAGTGCTGTAAGCGTCCACCAACATATTCTTCACTGGCGGAGGTCGTCAGTCAGGGTGTTAATGTGACAGCGTGGTCTCGTCTGAGCTCACGCTGTGTGGAAATGTTGTTTCCCACTTTGAGAGTTCAGATTACAGCCCAGAGCGTCTCTGACACCATGACTGAAAACGAGATGTGTGCCAAAAACTGAACATTAGTCCTGAATCACAGTGTTGATGGACGTGCGTTCAACCAGAGGGATCTAATCTGCTCTGTTTACATCCAGGTTCTGAGAATATTATAAATAATCTACACAATCCTAACGTCTCCCTCTGATCCGGTGAAGATGACTTCCTGTTCAGTAGGTACTCTTTTAATTCTGAAATAAGTGCTGACCTTTATTTTTTTAGACAGTAAAATCTGTGACTTCAGGTGGATTTGAATATTGGCACTCTGTGACTTCTGTACCTCAGCAGGTCTGAAGCTCAGGAACAGGAAGTTTTTTTATGTACAGCTGCAGAGTTTGCACGATGCAGCTCATCAGGCTGACAGTGACAGGGAAGGCCTCCAGGTGGCAGCAGAGGATCAATGTTGAACTCTAACGTCAGGGAAAAACTTCTGTCACTGTTGGCCACGTAATGCTGGAACCGCCGGCGTCGTCTGTGGAGGAAACTCGAGGCTGTGGAAAAAAGAGAAAAAGGGGAAACGGCAGCTTCCACGCTGAAATCAGGAAAAACGTTCTGGACTATTATCTCCAGAACAAGCGTCTCCACGCTGTGTTTCAGCTGCAGGTACAACGCCACAGAGGGAACATTTCAAAGGTACCGAACAGAAATCAGTTCTTTGTGAACATTTTTACCTCATAACATGAAACCCGGGTCACTGGGAGTCTTCATGTGACTGAAAACAAGGAAAAAAACGCTTTTAGGTATTCTGGACACAAGAAGTCCGCTCAGTTTAAGCTGGCGTCTTTGGAAAAACCTGAATCCATCCTGAGTTTTAACCTGCATTCTGTCTGATGTCCAGCAGGGGGCGGCTTGTATAGAAGTGAACTTGTGGTCTCAGTCGCAGCTTTCAGGTCTTTGTTTATAAAACAGACTCATCGTAGTTTTGTCCGTGTTTGAGGTTTGCTCCCCTCGCCTTCTCGCAGTTCCCGACGTGAGGCTGGAAGATTCAGCTGGGGGCGTCTGTGGCATCAGCTAACAGGGCACTGCTGCAGAGCTGTGATTGGTCCATACCAGGAACACAGCCTGTAGTTAAAAGATGGACGGCGCTCTGGGGAACGAGTCATGTTTGGAGCACTTTTGAGGAACTGCGGCTCTGAATTGTTCGGCTCGTTCGCGACGCTCTCGTCTCGTTGGCCCGTCTCTGAGCACAGCTCCGCCGGTACCTTTGAAATGGCTCCGAACTCTCTGCTGATTCCTGAAGAGTCAGCATCCGTTTGAAAATCCATCCTTCAGCTTCTTCTCTTCAACATCAACACGCCTACGGCTGCAGGAATCATTTTTCCATATGTAGATGCAGCGTGATCTTTCAGATTAGGATGAAGGATGAGGAGGAGGTCGGGGTGGATGGAGGGTGAACAAAGCCCTCGGGTCTTCTGAGCTCTGGTTGAGGTTCAGGAAACCATTTTGGTTCAGTGTACATAAATCGTTTGTGGCTTTTTCCTGAGCCTGGACCTGGAGCTGCGCGCAGGTGACCGCCGGGCGGCAGGATTTGGGTCAGCGATGCCGTGGATCTCCGTGCGGAGAAATCGCTGCTTCGCCTGCTAACTTTTCTCGTTTCTGCTCCCGCGGTGCCGACTCCTATTTATCTCCCACATATCCTGTAACACTCCGTGTATTTCCGCACTGTGCAACGTGAAGCAGCATAGGATGACTTTGTGTGAGCGTCGCGGCCGCTTTCAGCTCTTCGTCTGTGTCCTGTAAATAAATGTTCGCATTAACCTCGAGAAGCCATATCGTAGTTGGGCTGGACGCCTAGCTAGCACTCGCTGCGTTTTAGAGCACTTTGGTTTAGATATTTTAGAGTGACGCGGCGCCATTAATTTATTCTGCTCGTCTCTCGAAGGACGACAAACTAGTTCCTGTGAAAACTTGCTTTGTTTTTGGGCTTTGCTGCGGCCTGAATGTTCGCCGCCGGCTCGCCGATTAGTATCTGTACATATGCTGTCACTTCCTGTGAGGTTTGGTATTAGTGAAACGCAAACAACTTGTTTGTATCATCCTGAAGGCTTCGAGGCAAAAAATAAAGAGATTTTCAAAAGAAAACATCGACGTTGAGTGTTTTTATTCAAAGGATCGTGAAGAGCTCCGTGCGAGTCACGGCTCCTCTGACTCGGTAGGCGTGGCTGGGATTTGAACTGTCTGTCAAACACAGCTGTATGACACGTTTCAGACCCTGAATTGGGATACAGCCACAGACTAGAGGTAATCTGGGGAGTGGAAACACATGAGGAAACAGCTGACACTAACAAACCTAACGACTCTGTCAAAATAAAACAGGAAACACTGAGAAAACACAATAATCAAAGAATAAAACAGGAAATACACAAAACACTGAGTGGCAGACCCGGTGCTGTGACACAGACAGGACTTTGTACCTACGCTGAGGCTACTACTGGCTAATCTTCCCTCCCTCACATAGTGACAGTTTTTCCAGCAATGACATCATCTAGTAAATGAATTCATGGCGTATGCCAAATTTGGCAAGTTCTGGTCATGAGTTATCTAAAAGTAAATCTGTTCGTCACACAAAGAAACAACTTGATCAACAGTCGATAAACTCATGTCATTGAACTTGGTCTCCCACTCGTATCTAAATATGCGTCTGAGGTCTGATCGGGTGAAGCTGGTTCTGCTGTAGGTTACCAGTGTTGCACTGTGCTGTGAACACTGAGGAAGTTTACCCACACACACAGACCAGTTCGTCCTCTTTGACTCCCACCACCCTCGGGAACACAAACTGGGAGTAATCAGGACAACACAGAAAATGTTCCCACAAAGGAACACACATGTGCAAAGGAGGCTCTTAAAACAAGGTTATCATCAAATCAGAGAAGCTGCACAGAAACGAAGGTCAGACACCAACGAGGGAGAATCAGAAGGACAAACAGGAAGTCAGGTTTGTCAGACAGTCTTCTCCCAGCACGATGTCCCAGTGTAGCTCAGACACACAACAACACAGCAGTGCAGGGAGGACCTCTGCACAGGAGACAGATGCAGTGAAAGAATCCATGATGCAGTCTGAGCTCCTCCGTCTCCAGGTGGATCAATCCTGTGCTGATGGTGAGCCGCCACTTTTTGTTCGCCTCTTGGATCAGAGTTAAAATCCTCTTGCTGAGAGATTACGGTGTGTCAAACACCTGAGACCGCGAGCTTAGCTCCTCCTTTAAACTTACCTCAGAAAACGCGGCCACATGGCGGGCAGGTCGCCGTCTTTTCATTCTGGTAAACTTCAATGTTTATTTTTAATTCCTCTCTGAAGTGCGGTCTGATTGGCTCATATTTCACATCAAACTTATACGTTTAGTTTTGGTATCGTCACTTTATTTTTGAGGTGCTGGGATCGTCCATATCAGGGAGCAGGCGTGCTGCGTTTCAGACCGGACAGAAAATGGGAAATTCCAGTTTCCAGAATGGAGAAGAAGCAGCTCAGTGTGAAAGTGAAACAACAGATTTATTGATCATTTCATCCACCCAACTTTTCAAAAAGGTTATTGACACAACACACATACTCTTTAATAAAGTGAAATTATTACAGGAAAATGAAACATAAGTTAAAAAGAGCACGCTCTGAGATCTATGGTACAGTTTCAGCGTCGATTCGTCCATCCTCTGTATTTGTTTTATAAAAAACTTCATCTTGATTCGCTGAGCTGGATTTCAAATGTTCGTCTCGATCCTACAGGAAGCAAACGTTTACAGTCCGATCTCTGAAACCCGCTGCAGGTTTCTGATGGATCGCAGAAGGATGGTGCTCGTGACGCACTCGTCACTGCACGCCCGCGGGCGGCTCCACGTCCTCCATTGGTTGGCTGCCGAAGCCGCTGTCGACAGTGACGTCTGATTGAAGAGAAGAATAAGAACGAGGTGAGTGGGTCTGTTGGACGTAACAAAACGTAAGCAGCACTTCGATGTTAGATGTGAGACTAAAAACAGATTCCAGTCGTCGCTGTTCTGCACATGCTCAGTACCGTCCTGCTCTATCGCTGCAGCGTGTAAAACATCAGATCTGAGCAGAGCTAACGGACGCCTCCGTCAGTTACCTGTGTTGTGTTTGTCGTCTCGGAGCTCGGCGTTCCTCAGCAGTCGGACTCCTTCTGTCAGACCGAGAGACTGCAGAGCTTCAACCAGGCCTTCGACTGCACCTCCACCCAGCTGCAAACACACACAAACGTTTAATCTGACCTGCAGCTGTCACAAAGCACACCTCTGCAGCTTAACGTGGAAGACTGCCACGAGCTCCTGTGAGATACATGAGTCACACTGCTGCAGTACCCACATACTCCACCAGGAGGAGCCCATGACATTCAGTTTGTTTCAGTTCTACAGAAAATCACCGAAGTCCCCTCCAAGTGCTTTACGCGGTACGTTAGAGACTCGGCAGTAATAACAGACGCGTTGCTGCTCACAGGTGTCACAGGTGTGTCTGACAACCTGATCGAGATAAACAGGAAACGTCCCTCACAGAGTCTTCCTCTAAATAATAAACTGACAGCGATCATGTGACTGTGTGCACAGGAAGTAGCAGCACAGCTTACGGAAACATCTATGAGCACCAGCGATGCTTCCTGTTTGTGTCGCAGAGCCGGGGCGTGGCTGGCAGGTGAGCTGTTACCTGCAGCTGATTTCAGGGTAAAGACCCTAAAACGGTGGCGAGGACGAACTCCCTGTTAACAGGAAGAGACCTCTAATTGACTCGGGCAGAGGGAGAGGCGGACACGTGGGGTGCCATCACGTGAGGCCGGCTGTCAGACGTGACCCCGCGCAGCCTCAGCGAGGCACGTGTGCAGTGGGCGTGGCTCTTACCTTGTAATGGCGCAGCAGCTGGCGGCAGGGCGTCGGACTGTCCTGGTACAGGTGAGTCAGCGTCATCATGCCCAACTTCTCCGCCAGTTTCTTCCAGGGGACGTCGCCGACGCTCAGCACGTTCACGAGCCGTGACAGCGTGTCCTCGTCGAGCCCCGCGCGCTCCACCTCTGTGGCGGCATCGCAGCTTCACGTTAGCTTGTTTTTAGTAACATCTGAAAGCCGATCAGCTAAAAAGAGAAAACCGACAAACCTTCAGTGCTGCTGGTCGTCGGTCTGATGTTCCCGCTGCCGCGGCGATCCGACTTCGGACTCTTAGATGGCGACAACACTTTCCTGACCTGAAGAGGTGATGTAGCCACACACAACAGCTTCTCTGTTAGCGTCCTCACAAACCGTAACGACGTTCAGAAAATGCCACCTGAGGGTGTACTCTGATTACTCTGAATCGATTACCCCGCTGTTTACGCAGTTGGTCGATCACATGTACATCTGTCGTCTCTACATCTGGAAAATATGCTTTTATTTTGAAAGTACAACTTACCTTTTGGCATTTAGCCAGGTCCAGGGGGGTGTGGCCTCCTGCAGGTCTCTTGCGGGGATTGGATGTCTTTGGGGCGACCTCTCGCTCTTTCTCTTCTTCTCTGATTGGTTCATCTTCATCGTCTGAGGAGGAGGAGCTGAAGAAGAGCGGCTCATCGTTCTCGATGGACTTATCAGCACCTGAGGAACAGCCCACCTTTAATCACCTGTTTGTTAAACGTGGCTCCGCCTCCCCATGTGTGCGTGTCTCACCTGCAGCGATGAGCATGGAGCAGAAGGTCGGCGAGCTGAGGCTTGCGGCTAGGTGGAGTGGCGTGTTTCCTCCAAACGTGCAGGCGTTAACGTCAGCTCGGAGCTGGAAACACAAAGACATTAATGACATCAGATTCACACTGCCGGTTGATGTAAAGAAGCTCCGCCCCCTGCTGTGTCTCGTTACCTCGGTGATGAGCAGGCAGGCCACCTTGAACAGGTTTTCTCTGACCGCCAGGTGGAGGGCGGTGTTCCCGCTCTTCTGCTCAGGCTCGTTTATTTTGGCTCCGCCCTCCACCAGCAGACGCAGGCAGCGCTCGCCGTCCCTCCTCACAGCCAGGTGAAGTGGGTGGAGGCCTGACGGAGAGAAACGTTTCGGTTACTTTCAGCCTTTTATATTTCTGTGTGTGTGTGTGTGTGTGTGTGTGTGTGGCATCCTCTCACCGTGGAAATCAGGCATGTTGACCAGGTGGGCGTGGCATTCTCCCAGGTGAGCCAGCAGGAAGCGAAGAATGTTGTGGTCCCCGGCCAGCGCCGCCAGGTGGAGGGGAGTACGGCCATCTTTGTCCACCAGGCTGGGGTCAGCCCCCGCCTTCAGCAGCACCTCCACCACCTTCACCTGCCGTGTGATCACCGCCAGGTGCAAGGGAGTCTGCAGAGGAGGAGGAGGAGTCAGCGGTCACGTGATAAGGATGTTTGCAGCTTCCTGCAGCGCCCTAACCTGCCCAACAGGTGTGTGCTCCGTGCTCCAATCAGAGCACAAACACTCCAAACAGGAAAAACTTCCCAGGACTTTACCTGCGCATCTGAAAACACCTGATCTGCCAGTTTCTGCTTACCTGTCCTCAGACTGCAGCTAAAAAGATGAGGCGAGTTCTAGTTTACCTAGTAACCTGTAAACTATGCAGGATGTTATTACCTGTTACAGCTGGGTTTACTCATTATCTACATCAGACAGGAGGGGGAGGAGCTTACCTGCTGGAGGTGGTTGGCTGTGTTGATGATGCCTTGCTGCTGGCTGCTGAGCAGAGTGTGGATCAGCTGCTGGATCACACCTGTCTGATGATGGATGATGGCCAGGTGTAAAGGTCTGGAAGGAGAAACAAACACGTGAAGCCACCAAACAAACCTCAGAGGAGAAACTTGCTGTGATTGGTTCTCAGAAACACTCACGTGTCTCCGTTTCCATCTTGGATGCCACACAGGTGTCTCTGGATGGCGAGGAGGACGCGAGCGTCTCCAGTGCTGCAGTACTGCAGCAGGGCGGTGGCGGTCTGCCGGGCGCTCTGAGAGACTCTGCTGTTGAGGGCAGCAGCTGGAAACGCAGCACAGGTGGAGGTTCAGGTGAGAGAGCGTACAGCGGCACGTCATCGGCGTACGACGAGAGGAGAACAGTTTTGTTTCTTACCGATCTGAAGGAGCTGCTGACGGAGCGGCGAGTCGCTCTGTCCTCCTGTCTGTCTGTCGGTCTGCTGCTGCTGCTGAGCAGCACCTGACTGAGGGGCGGAGCCTGACATCTGAGCCCCTCCCCCATTACCGAAGCCAGAGAAAGAGACATTAAAAAACCCTCCCGTTCCTGCTCCTCCCCCGGCTCCATTCATCTCCTGGTGGAACTGAAATCCTGCAGAAAGAAGATTCAAAACTCAGGACGGCTGAGGAAAGCCCGGCGCCGCGTCCGTTTCAGTCTGAGAGACGCCTTCCTCGTGTTCATGCGAGGAAATCCCCCTTCTCATGCCAATCTTAGAAACATTCCTACCTCCTCCTCCTGATCCACCAAATCCCCCGGCTCCTCCTCCTCCTCTTCCTCCTCTCCAGTGCTCATAGTGAGGCAGCGGCTTCTGCTTCTTCCTCAGCACCTCCTCTTTGTCTGCGAGGGAGAGAAGACGAGACGATGGTGACGGAAAACAAACTAGAAAGTGCGCTTTGTGTCTCTCGCTGCTGTGTAATGAACACCTGAGTGAGTAGGTGAGGACTGAAAGTCTGTGCATGGCAACAGTTTCCACTGTGGGAAACCCCAGAACTGTGACCTTTAACCCCAAACATCTGCGAGCCTCTGTGGGGATTTACCGGCAGCGCCCGGTTAGAATGTGCTGTGTGCAGCGTGGCGGCTCACCTAGGACTTGCGGGATGTAAGTGAACTGTTTGGGGTCACTGCTGTCGCCCGCCTTCTTCCTCCTCAGCTGCAGGAAGACGGTGACGGGCCGCTCGATCTCTGTGCTGTGATAGGCCGGCGTTTTGAACACGATGGCGTACTGCAGGGAGGAGAACAGTTACTCAGTGTTAAGTGTTTTCTTCTTCGTGGCCTCTATTAGACCAGCTTTGCATGAGTGAAGGCTCGAAATAATCCTTCTTTACATTACACAGCCCCTCAGATCACCCTTGGCCTAAAATAAGCTGTTGTAGCTCCTCCCCCTTTAAGACAATGCCAAAGAGCCTCCAACACCACGGAGAACCGCCTGTGTATGGTCTTCCTGTTCCACAGGGGGCGCTCTTGAGCTGGTAAAAGCGTCTTTAACAGACTGGAGAAAAAAGTTTTGCTGGTTTCTGTGAGTATCAGGAACATCACAACAGCACAAGCCGCTTTACAGCATCCTAAACCCTTAACCGACCAATCAGCACGCAGTAGCAGGACAGCAGTGCCTTATGGGAAACTAAGGGGCTGGTTCCATTTCAGTTCAGACATGTGATCCACGATGGATCTCTACTAAATAAACGCCTTATTCCTCTCTGAGCACGCTCACAAATGCAAGACTTTAAAGTGGGTGGGGCTTCTGTGGCTGGGAGCTACCTGCCCTTTGTGACATCATACAGAGCAGGAGTAGAAAAACCTGAGGTGAGTGCAGTGATGAGAGCATTTATAAAAACACTGACAGTCGTCTGTGTTCACTGTGCACAGCTGCAGTGCGTCACATGACTTCCTCTTTAATGACGTTACACATGCTGTGCTGTGCGTGGGGGCTTTCCTGCACATCGAAAAAAGCCACCGACACTTTATTAATATTATTTTCACAATTTTTAACGTCACACACCACAAACCCACAAACTGCAGGTTTATTGTGTTGAAGGCTGCCTCTGTTTGTCTCTCGGCGACTCAGACATTTCCTACGAAGCAGATCTGAGACGGGATTTCTGGCAGAGCTGCTTCCCCCAAACGCAGCCTCAAGCTGAAGCTGAGGCAGGTGAACTCGTCCAGCGGGCAGATGTGTCTGCAGCCCGTTTGGAGGAATTCCCCTCAGAGCGCGCGCACACACGCACACGCGCACACACACACACACACACACACACACGCACACACACATACCCCAAATGTAACCCTGACACTAAAACCACATTTTGAGTCTCCAACTTGTGGGGACGGGATATTGGTTCCCACACACACACTTACCTGTTTGTGGACGTCCGTAGGTGAGAAGTCCCCAAATGCCTCCCAGCATCCGTCCTCGTCCTCCTCGTAAAACCGGATCTCGATGTCATCTGAGGAGCACAGAGGCATGATGGGATATGTCTGCAGCCTGAGCGGCGGTGAAAACAAAGCGCTGGAGGTTTGTTGTTTACCTTTCTGGACTTTGTCGCAGAGCAAGAAGATCTCGTCTCCTCCGAGCACCGAGCCGCACGTCTTATCCATGCGGGAGATCTTCAGGTTGGAGGCGTTGGGAGACTCTGCAGGAGGAACAGATTTTGATCAGAGCTGAGCTTCTGTCAGCGTCTGCAGTGCGGTTCATTTTCTGCTTCTTCATCAGTTACATTGTTTACTTTAATAAACAAACTGGTTACTTCAGCACTAAACACGTCTGCAAATACAGCTCATCGTTACAAAGTTCACTGCGCTCAGATCAGCTGAGCAGGACGCTCAAACCTCTATCCAATCAGAGGCCTGAGGACGCTGCATGGTCAGCATTGATTTCGTCCACCTCTGCAGCACAGCGAGCTCTCGTCTAAGCAAATCTTTACTGAGGACTCACTGCTGTCGTAGATGGGGTTGGAGACGACGGGCTTCAGCGCTCGGGTGAAGGCGCCGGTGCTGTCCTGCAGGTAGGCGGTGAACTTTAACCTGACGATGTTCAGGTCCATCGTCTTCCCTAGCTCCTTGGCCTCCTTCACGATGGCCGACTCCTCGACATCTGCAAACACGCACGAGTTCGACACCTTTTATTCTGCTCGTCCCGCTGAGCTGATCGCTACGTGTACGGTCTGACGTTTGTGTGCGGACATGACAGCACGGCATGTTCTGATGCTTAAAGAAACAGGAAGTTCAAAAACTGAAAGGAGAATTCTGACTTTCTGTTTCTGAACGTCTGAAAGCAAAACGATTACTTATCGTTTCTGAAAACGAACAGCAAACCATTTTAAACGGTGACAAAGCGAAACAAAGACTCAGGACTGAGGTGTTCAGGTGAGTCTACCTGTCAGGTGACAGTGCGGCCCTTTGAGCCGCTTCTTCTCTTCTCTCAGCCTCCGGGTCAGAACTTCAACCACACCCTTCTTGGTCACATGGAGGATCCCCAGGTTGCTGAACCTACAGGAAGTGACATCATCCATTATGCACAGTCTCTTTTCTACATAAAGGTCGTGACTGCAGTGAAACACAGGCAGCGATGTGTTCAGTGTGTTTTTGTTTTTCTCTCTGGGTTTTTTCATTGCAGTAAAGATTCCCAACACTTTGCTGGATTTCATCTGAATCTCAGACAGAAAGCTGCGACTTCCTCTTTGGACTTTTCCCTCACAGCAGCACAAAGAGGCACAAACACACAAACCGTCTGCCTCTCTGTCTTTAAACTGTCTGACACTAAATCCAAACTTTAGAGCAACAAAGAGCACATCGAAAACAACATCCAACTGACAAAGAAAACGAAATAACAATAAAATAAATATTAAATAAAAAAGATTCAAAGTGACCAAAGACTGACTAGAAGCTGACTCTGAGGGGGTCCTTGTGTTTTTTAATAATAATAAGGCCAAGGGGAAGTAAATAAAAAGGGAGGGGGTAATAATGCCGTGATGTGATTGGATACTGACGAGGCGGTGAGGTCGTTGGGGCCAATGTCGATGGTGCAGGTGCCGTTTTCGACGCAGTGGCGTCCAACCAGACTGTGGGCGTGGACGCGAGGAGGGTCGGTGTGCGTCACTAGCTGGACCTCGACCCGGGCCAGACCCACGTAGTTATTGATCTGAGGAACAAAGACAGCATTACGGTCTGCACGCCACAGGCGGGCTTCAGGTTGGACTCCATGAACAGCTTTAATAAAAATGGTGGATGTTCTGGTTAAAGGTGTGTAAAGATGAAGGCTGGAGGTTCTGCAGTGGTGAACTTTGAGCCACGTGTTGCACAATTATTACACAAACATCAGAAAACGTATTGTGGGAGAACGTTTCAAAACCTGCTTTAGGACACGAACGATAACGAGCCCAGCGTGGAGCCCTGTGGGACACCGGCTTTTACGTCATTACCACACACGCGTGGCTCTCTGCGGATAAACATTTATGTTTATTATTGCTAAGAGCTCCTCCGAGCGTCTCCACGCACAGGGAGATCAGGTGTAGTACCGAGCTCTCCCACATTTCCTGTCCTGAAAATACCCGATAAAAAAGTTCCAAAAAGTCTTTAACTGTAAATGTAGAGAGACAGCACGAACAGGGACGCTCATCGGATTCCCTGGATGCAAACTGTCACCGATCAGTGTGCGTGAAGAACATTTGTTCCTCAAACTGTCGTGAAGATCGGTACAAATGTGGCGCTCGCCCCCACCTGGCTGGAAACTCCACGTCCACATTTCCCGATCAGCACTGATTGATTATTGGATCGTTCATCCAGAAACAAATGTCCGAGGGTTTGTTTTTTAAAACGACCTGACTGAGTTCAGTTTTAGGTCGACGTACAGAAACATTGACCGCCGGAGAGGTGAACGTGGCAAAATGCCGAGGTTGTTATTGACGTGTGTTACCCACCCTCACTGTGGGGTACGTTCTCTTGTTCTTCTCGCTGGAGGCCCCCGGGAGCCCGCCGTGTGATGGACCCTCGCACTCATAACGGAAACGAAATCCCCTCTGTAAACACACACACGTTAAAGATAAGCACAGCAGTCAAGATAAGGGAACATCTGTATTTGTTTCCCTGAGCCGTCACGCTCACAGTTTCACTTTCTCTTCAAAGCAGTGCATGAATTCAACAACATTTAAAACAAGGCGACGGGTCTGAAACTGTTGTTCATTTCATTACAAACAGCTGCTGTGTGCATGACTCGTGATCTTAAACTTTATTAAAACTTTATTCTGAAGAAAAGCTAAAAATGCGACTGCATATCAGAGCCGGTGTGCAGGCTGTGGTGCTGTGAGCGTTTGCGTCACTACTTCAGCACTGGTTGCGTAAACTCGGCACTTCCTTTGTCTTCAGAGCAGAACTGAGCGATTTGCATAGAGACAGTCAGCAGACACGCAACCTTTAGCAGCAGAAACTCCCTGTTTGTGCTCGTCGGCTCTGTCCCGTGTTCTTATATGACTGTTGGGAAAACCCTGGATAAAAGGAAGTGACTGTTGTATTAACGTGTGGATCAGCCCGCCGGGGAAGCACCGCTCTGAGTCTGAACGAAGTCTCTTCTTCCTGTTTGAGCTTCAGCTCAGGTCGGAGCTTTGAGCTCATTCATCACCTCACGCTGTTCAAATCCTTTGTTTGCTTTGCCATGCAGGGCATCGTTCGGCTTCACGTTACACACAACAACAAACACAACAACAAACACATTTTTGTGTCGTGCTGCTGGTGTTACGTCATCACGCTGCATCCCACCACAGCTGTAGACTTTGTATTGTCAGAGCTTTTCTACTTCAAACTTTAAAACATCAGGATAAGACGTTAATGTTATGATGTCTGTGGTAGGCTCAGGGGAATAAAACTGGACTGGGACAAAGCAGTGAACCTGACTCTGATCCCTGTGGGACACCATCAGCAGCTACAGCACTTAATGGACCGTTCGTCGGTAATGCTGGCGTCTGTTAATCACTCCACCGGTGAATAAAATTCAAATGAGGACTAACAAAGGAACAATCACGTTTAAACCATTGTTGAAGATCTGAACCACCAAGAATCCAGGTTTATCAGGCCGTCTGTGTCTTATTGCTACGCTATATTGTTGACGACTGCTTCGATCTTTATCTTTGTCACCTCCATGTTTCCACTGCAGTCTTTATCCACCCACCGCTGCCTTGTCGTGTTTGTAACAGGAAGTAAGATGTGAGTCTCACCTGTTTGGGCTCTTCGATGATCTGAATGTACGGGCCGTGAGCTACAACACAAACACAGGTGAAGAAAAAACACTCGTCAGTCGCTGTGACTGATCATTTCTCAAAATCATCATCAACTTTCACTATTTCATCAGCGAGAAGCAAAATGTTACCAGACGTGAGTAAATTCTAGAAGGTTCTAGATGACCAGGTGTTATTCGCTGGAGTTTTGTGGAGTTTCTTGTAACATGTTACAGTACTGATGCCCACTAACCGACACACACACACACTTCTGGGTATGAAACCCAGACTGTACATGTTTCTAAAACTGAGGGAGGGTACTGGGGCGCCCCCAGGGCAGGATCAGAGAGCTGCGTCCATCCTGAGCTGTTTGAGGTTGTAGCAAAACCTAAAGATGGTGAAAGGCTCTGGACTTCACAAGGCTTGGTTTCAAACACACTCGTGTGTTCTCAGGAGCTCCTGACTGCAGCCTGACCGTGTTCTCAGTCAGACCCGTTAATGGTTCACCTTTGACCTTTTTAAACCAGATGTTGTGGTGCAGTGAGATGCTTCAGACAGGAGGTCAGTGTGTTAAAGGCAACAAACTGACTTAAATAACAAACACAAATGAGAGTCTGCAGATTGATGTTGTTTCCTACAATGGCACGCATCTTTTTTCTGATTAAGGAGGCAAAAAATGAGCTGGGAGTTCAACCTGTTCCATAGTTTGACGTGACTGTGACATCGTCCTGAATGCTCACCTGTCTCAGGCATGAAGGGCTCTGTCTTTATGTCCACTGGAATATAGTCGTACGGCATGAACTGCTGCAGCTGAGGACGAACAAGCAGAAACATCTTTAACAGAGCGTCGATCGATCGTCTTTACAGCTCAGACCTTTCAGTACCATCAGACTGTGCTGTCGGTGTAAAAGCACATGTTACAGTTGTGATGTATAAAGGCAGCGGGCCCAATGTCGATCCCTGTGGAACACCTCCATCACACAGGAAGCGGCTCGTTCGTTGTGCCTCACTCTGTGGCTTACGATTGGTCGCTGGCGGACATTCCAGACTCCAGTTGCCTAGGTAACCCTTGTAAAACAGTTTCAGGGGCTTCATAACGTTCCTGTGAATCATCGATTTATCGGCAAAACTGACACATCCCTGGTATCAAAATGATTGATCAGTTAAACGTGAATCATTAGCGCTGTAAACCCCCTCGCAGCCCCTCAGATTTCTGCTTTTTAACGAGTTTCAAACGAATCGGTTATTTCTTACCGTAACTGAAGCACTCTGTTCTTTAACTGCCTCCACTTGTTTTACACCTTTCTGCATGATTGCATTCAGCTGCACAGAATTCACTCATATAGAGAATGAAGAAGATTTTAAATGTCATTTTTGGGATGCTTTACCAAATTTAAGCTTGTAAGTTGCACATTAATCCTGAGCCACGTCTACAGGAGCGACAACTGCGGCCGTCCTAATGAACGCACCGCGCTGAGCTCGTACTCCAGCAGCTAACCTGAAGCAGACACCCAGTGCAAACATCTGGAGCCTGTTTGGCTTGTGGTAGGCCTCCTCAGTTAATGAGAAGCAGGAACAACTTTATTCAAACGCGTTGTTGTTGCATCAAAGCGAAAACGAGCAGCAACCGACTGAAGCTCTGCGACGCTTCGTTGTGTCACCTGCACCTCTCGCCTGGTTAAATACAAAGCTGTGCTTCTTTGAATGAGAAGTGGCTTCCTCTTTAACTGGAAACGGTGTCATTGCTCCCGAGTCAACATCCAACACTGATCCGATCCTCGCGCACCGTATGAAAAGTTTTCTGAACTGGTTTTGTGTCGCTGCTTCCTGCTGAGGTCTCCACAGGTTTACAACAAAGAGCCCACCGCACGCTTTGATTTCAGGCTTTGATGTAAACGCGTCTCTTCTTTTAGACATCAAATAAAACTTCACAGATGTGCAGAAAACCTCTGAATCCACTCAGGATGATGTAATCAGAGGAGACCTGAAATCATTTCCACGTTCTCGTGTCAGAACGAACGGTTAGAGCGAGGCTCAGGCACGCTCGCTGATCAGCTGGATTAAAAACACACTTCCTGTAGTGGAGAGAATAAAGACAAATGTAGAGAAAGTACTTACGTCGTGCTCGTAGCCGCCGATGAACTGGGCTTCAGTCATCCTGCAGCACAAACAGAGACAGTCAGTGAGAAGCGTTGAGAAAGTCAGAGGCGTGTCGGAGGAACCATCGGCCGAGCCGAGTCGCTTTAAGCCCCCTCAGGCTGAAGCTGAAAGTCCCGAGAGGCGGACAAAGACACAAGAGCGCAGCAAAGCGATCCAAAGTTCAGCAGTTTCACTTTCACGCACTCAAACACTGCACGACCTCTCTCCTTCCCTCCTTCTTCTCTGCTGTTTGTCTCTAATCTCCCCCCTCTCTCTCTGCCCCTCCCCTTCCCGTATCTCGCTCTGCTTTCAGTCACTTCCTGGAAGTGGCTGAGCTGAGGAAAACCCCCAGAATCCCAGGCCTGCAGAGAGAGGAGGCGGGGCTACAGCTGCTGATGTCACTCTGCTGCTGCCGGTGAGGCAGACGAGGAAGAAGAGCAACAACAAACAAAAAGAAAAACAGAGATAAACATTCGAGCTGAAAAATAAAGACAGAGTCGACATCCTGAGACAGTTAAAGTCTTTAAATAACACTCATGATGGTGTGAACGACTTCTACAGAAACAGCTTCGAATGGAAGCAGCCGTGTGGAGCTTAAAGAGCAGTAAATAACTACAGCCGCACTCTCACAGCTTATTTCACCTCATCAGAGCGTAAACAGCTGATGAGGTCTGCAGCACAGTCACGAGAGAGCGGACGAGAAACCGGCCCGACAGCGTTCAGCCGTCAGACCCCAGCAGTTTAACACTGAGACAAAGCAGCTGATTAAAGCTGAAGCCCAGCGTGAAGCTAGAACCAGCAGACAGGGACGAACCTGCAGAGGTTACAGCTGTGAACGGCGCTCTGTCACAGCCGGGCGTCCGGCTCCGCTCTGCTTCCTCTTTGCTCTCTTTTCTGTCTTTTTGCTGGTTTCTCGTTCGACTTCCTGTCCCTCGTCTAACGCCTCTGACTCAAAACTGATGCGAAGCTCACTGCTCTCCCAGCTTCAACCCGCTGTGACGGGACAGCCCCTCTCAGCGCATCGACCAATCAGAGCGCTGTGCAGAGACAAACCCACAAAGGTAGAGTACGAGCAAGATGAGAGAAAACCCGAGGGGAAGTCTGCAGGAATCCACAGAGGTTATTTCTTTCATGTTTCCCTGAAACAGCTTCAGTCATTCGCTTGAATTAACCTGATGAAACATTTCTTCACCTGCAGCGTGAGAAGCACCGAACGCGATGCAGACACACAAACAACAGCTGAGGATGCCCATGCGACACACTTCATGTTTGTGACCTCGAGCAGACGTCCCAGGCTGCTTCCAGCTCCTTCAGCTTGTTTCCCGAAGCATCCGGACGCTCTACAGCCGAAGAGCTTCAGTCATTCACCACAGAAGAACAGCTGACAGCAGCTGCAGGAATCTTTAAGACCTGCAGTTTAACTGATGTGTGTTATCTGGCTTCACGGACAGAGAGCTGGGTGTCATCAGCATAGCAGTAGAAATGTTTGCTATGATGATCCAGCCTGAGGGAAGCATGTATGATGTGAACAGAGCCGCGCGCTCAGTTTGTGAAACTTTATCTTCAGATACAGTTTGACTTTTGTGTAATACCGATTTGCACCAGCAGATGGTACAATGAGTCATCGTCACGCACATTATTAACATCTGTATTTAAAAAAACATGCCAGTGCAAATGTGATGTCACATTCTTCGTTTGTGTGTATTTAACCAAACTGTGGATCCTGATTCGTCTCACCAGTAAATAAAAACGCTGCAGGTTTGAATGGATCTGAAAGCTTCTTCCACCTGCTGATCAGAGCTTATTGATTACTGCACATTGTTCCTAGTTTAGTTTATTTGTGTCTTTTCTTTATTTTGTTGGATTTGTTCTTCTCGTGTCTTATTCACGGTTTGTGAGTCAGCTGTGAGCTGCACTGACCTTCATGAAACTTGTGCAGCTTGAATCTGGTTATGTTTGGTTTATGATGGTTATAAATAATCAGCCTGAGACGTTCGAGCTGCAGACTGAGTTTCTGCTATCGGCCTCACTGCCGCTCCTGATTCTGTCGCTGCATTTCTACCCCACACTGAAGCAACGAGCAAAGTGCTGCATAACAAGTAAAAATAAGAATAATCATTTAATAAAGAAAGACAAGAGAAATAAGATAAAAAGTAAAACAATGATAGAAAAACAGAAGCTGAACCCAGTCTGAAGCTGAGAACGATGATGAAGAGAAGGGTTTTCTTCAGTTTGAAGGCTGGTAATGAGGAAGACGATTCTGGAGTTTCACAACGCCCGGTCAGCAGTGCGAACCAATCAGCAGCTAGTAGGCGGACCTCAGTGAATGACACGTGACGTAGACGAACCCCGTAAAGCAGTTAGCGACAATATTTGAAATGTTTGTGTGCACGTCACCGGAAGCCAGTGCAACAATCAGAGGACGGGCCAATAATGGCCACGCCTCCGTGTCAGCAGCATTATGAACCCGCTGCAATCATTATATTAGACCTTTCTACCAGAAACAGACGGTTTAACTTCAGTTAAGTCTAAAGTACGCTGCTTTATCAACGTATTCGATACCTGAGCCAAATGAAAGAATCAAATATGACTCCAACATTACCTGATGTCAGGGCTCAAGATCTGAAGGAGGAGTTATGGAGAGTGCGACCGGCAGCTGATGAACGTCATGTAGGTTCAGAGGGTCATTAATATGGCCCAAAAAATCATTGGACATCCTCTTCCCTCCCTGAAGGACCGGCACATCAGCTGACCTGATTGGCTACCTCCCTGGACTTTTTTGGGGGGGGGGGTAACAACAATAATAATAATAATAACAATAAAAATGTGCAATAAAACGTCCCTTTTATTTCTTCCTTTTATTTAGTTAAGTTACTGTGTTGTCCTGTTTGTGTTGTGTGTCGTATTTCATTGTACTGTTGTTCTAGGTATGACTGTGCAATGACAACAAAGAGTTACCCGTCAGAGCGTCATCAGCATAGAAATGATCCGCAACATGTGGCAGCACATGCAGTGAAAAGACAAGTGGTCCCAGACCCGAACCCTGAGGTATGCCCCAGAGACAGTATCCGACAGTTCAGGAGATCCAGATCATGTGATCCACTGTATCAGAGCAGCATCACCACCGTCAACAACACATGCGATCATTAACAACAGACAAAAGAGCAGCTTCTGTGGAGCCAGGCTGAAAAACCTGCAGCTGCTGGAAATCCACGTCCTCCAATACGTTAGAAGGAAAAGACGAAGAGCAGGACGAGGGTGGAGATCTACAGGTGGAGCGTTTCATGCTTACGTAGACCGTCCCTTAGACTCACAAACATTTCTAAATGTTAAAACAGATGAGACAGTCATTTACAGGCAGGAGGATTCGACCTGTCAGTAACATTAGTTAGTAAGAAACGCTCAAAGTGATGGATCAGAACGTTAGAGCCAATAAGAAACTGAAATAATCTCAAATCAGATCCAGATTATTAACAGAGCTTCTGTCATGAAAACAAACATCTTGTAACCGCCTCGAGTAGAGATTAAAACCTTAAAAGCTGAACTTTAACTTTTCCATTCAGATAAATCAGATTGTTTCCACCAGAGCAGAAATATTTATATCAATATATACATTTGAAAATTTGCGATAACGATATAACTGACGATATAATTGACACGAGACAAAATACTTTACAACTCCTCAACTTTATTAGTGCAAAAAACCCCATCAATGCATTTCCACTGAAACAAGCAGCTGTTTTTTATCTGCATTAAAGTTATATAAACATGTAACAGTGCAAATTCCTCACTGACAGTTTAACCAAAAGGCATTTCCAGTGGAAACTGGCCGACATATCCTCAGCATAACCATGTATAATATCCACAACACTTAAAGAGGTTATACACACACAGTACGGTAATATTATGTTGAAGCACAGTACGTATCACTCCGCGAGGCTCCGCCTACGACAGCCGTAACGCTCCCACAATCCATCGAGCGGTGCGGCTTCGTAGCTTAGCAAAGTCGTAGTGAAACATCTGACAGATTTTCGAGCGCCGTGCACATAAAATCGTCTCGAGGTCAGTAAACACAACCAGAGTTCATACATAAGGCACACGGGATTATAAGGGGCTCTGTCGACTTTCAGAAAAATCAAAGGATTGATTTTAAGTGCGCCGTATTTTCCAAACAACACGGTAATAACGACGGCCCGCTAGCATGCGCTACCAAAAATAGTGCTTTGTTGTGTATCTGACGGACGAAAGCTAAACCAGTTCCACACCAGTGAAGCTGCAGCATTTTTACAAACCAGTTCAGGTTCATGGTTTCACTCAACGATCCGCTTTCGCTCTTCTCATTCTGCGTCACCGCCATTTTTCGGCCATGTGCGTATGTAAACAAAGGCACTGCGCATGCGCGTTTTACCCATATTCTATCGCCATATTTCATTTTCTTATCGTTGCCCAACATCATACCGGTGTTACTGTGAACGGTGTGAAATGACCCAGCACTAGTTTCCACACTGATAAACACATTTATGTTCTTTTTACTGCAGTGATACGAGTGTCTGAATCCACTATTGTTCTGTGATGAGAAGTTCAATGGAGGCATGTAAAATCAGGAAATATTTGCCATGAGTCAGAGAATATTCCCCACATATGAACTTCTAAATGTAACAGCAACAACGTCGTCTTTGCTGCCTGTTAGCAGAACAACCGCCAGAAGAACTTTAATAAACTTTAAATAAACCAGGGTGTGTGTGGGCTTCACGGGGACACAAACGCTGCTCTTTTAGTTTCTCATCAAGGAAAAATGAACTAGAACGACTCGAATACACCTGTTATTATTCTCACTACAATATTATTATTTCCTGTTGTTATTATTATTATTGCAAACATACACTGAGCTGATACAGGAGTGATGAAGAAAACCGACAGCGTCTAACGTGTATTTTTACCTGACAGGCGCAGACAGGGCGTCACTTATAATCCAAATCTGAGGATGAGATGGTTTGTCAGTTTTATTTTCTTATTCTGACCCGTATTAAACTGGCCCCTATTGTAAACATCAGGCGCTTCCTGCAGCTTGGCTCTGATTATGAGGAAGAGCAGCAACAAACTGAACGAATAAACCAACGTCAGTCTGCATCAGAGGTTCCCATCGCTTTCAGGTGAGAGCCATATAGAGTCAAACTTTCCGCTGCGCTGGGATGTTTTGTAGCAACCGCTGTTTCAGAAACAACCTCCATGCGCCTTAACGAGGTGTTAGTCATCAGCTGCTGGTTGTCACGGAAACACAAAACAGACTGAGGTCTCAGCTGGTCAGATGATTTATTTAATCTAAAACAGGCTGCTGTCGGCTTGGGACCGAAGCATCAGTCCATCCTCCGTCTCAAACTGTCTCTTTAAAAACATACTTTTCTCTGATTGGACAACTTGTGGAAGCCTGCAGAGGGGCACTACGTACCTACATGTGAGCTGCGCTGAATGATGATTTATGCAATCCACGAGAGAAAGCATGACACGCTTCAGAGCGGCGGTCTGTTGGCGGTTTAAAAATGATTTCTTTCCTGCAAATCAAGTCAGGGGCGAGGGGGTGGAGCCTACAGCTGGAGGACGCAGACACTACGCAGGTTTGGGTTCATTTCCTCAGGTGATCGAACACACCTGTCTGGCAACCCACGCAGACACGTGGAGGACAAACACACCCGAGTGCACCAAGCGTGACACTGTCACATTTTCACGACCTTTAACCTTTTGATTCATGTTTGTGTTTGCTCTCATTCATCAGCTCACGGTCGGTGTTTCACTGTCAGAGGGTAAAAAACTCGTTTGGAGGACCAATCACATCACTGCTCTTTATGTGTGTGTTTGTGTGTGCTGCATAAAGCGCTGTGAGTGCAGTCAGTGTAACATTGAAGTGAAGTCGTTCTGATTAAAAATGGTGAAAAGAACATGGACCCAAACGTCTTGGGTCGCAGCAGATGGCCCCGCCCCTCCCTGAGCCTGGTTCTGCTGGAGGTTTCTTCCTGTTAAAAGGGAGTTTTTCCTTCCCACTGTCACCAAAGTGCTGCTCATAGGGGGTCACATGATTGTTGGGGTTTTGTCTGTATGTATTATTGTAGGGTCGACCTTACAATATAAAGCACCTTGAGGCGACTGTTATAAATAAAGTTGAATTAATATTACTAATAACAACAACAACAATAATAATAATAGTGCCATGACGATTTAAAACAAAACCCTGGCGCTGCAGCGAGCAGGACAGGAAGTGAGATACACAACCTGCTTTAACTTCAGTGCACAACCTACAAACCAAAACAAAAATCACTTTTTGGAGCTTCAGGGCTTCCGTAGAAACCACAGAAACATTCCTGTGCGTCGCTGAGCTTTGAGCAACAGGATTCCAAAACATCTCATAACAAACAGGAAACGCATCACAGCACATTACAGGGTTAACAGCAGACGTACCGCAGGGCTCCTGCCATGGCTCAGCGCTGACAACGACGATGATGATGATGATGATGATGATGATGAGGAGGAGGCAGCTGACCTGTTCTTCCTCCTTCAGGGATTTTCCTGTGGATGGTAAGCGAAGGGTTAATGACACAGCTCGGTGCTGATGGAGTCACATCAGTGGGAATTTCCACCCTCCTCCTCCTCTGTGATGTGTGGGGACGATCAGGGAGCTCAGGCCCAACAGACACAGTTAAAGGAGCAGTCCGCCTTCACCACAGCCTCAGTTTCACAGGGTTAGCTTAGCACAAACACTGAGAACCAATGGAAACTGTTAGCCTAAAACCCAACAGGAGGAGGAGGGGGAGCAGCTCTGGAAAGGTCACATTTACATCTGCTTTCATGTGTTTTTGGAAAAATGTTTTTCAAGCTACTCAGAAAAATTCATCTTTCAAAGAAAATGATGAATTTTTTTCAATGATTTGCAAACCAAACGAGGCGTTTAGGCGCCGTCAGAACTTTCTGTCCTACAAACAGACGAGGAAGACTTGCTGAAGCTTCGCTGCTTCCTCCAAACACAGTTTTCTGAACTTTGACTCTCGGACCTCGGCCTTATTTAAACTCTCCTCAGCTTCTTTAATCTGCTTTGATATTTTCACGTCTGTAAGGTAGAAATTCTCCTTTCATTCATTTTTCCAGAGCGGACAAAAAAAGTCTCATTTTAATGTAGCACCATCAGCACCACATCTGTGCTCTGCGAGCGTCACGTGATTGTTGGCTGCTGTCTGTTGTATATTTGTGAGTCTGTGAGCACCTTGAGGCGACTGCTGTTGTCTTTGGTGCTTTATAAATAAAACAGACAAGATGATTAAATATTGTAACATCTGTGTCTAGAAAATTCTCTTTTGATCATATTTACAGTAATGAAGTCTGTGGATGTCATCAGAGCGCCTTAAAGGAAAACTTCAGGGTCAGAGGTCAGTGTCATAACGATGAATGTTCCCTAACCCTGCAGATGTCTGACGTCAGCACGGCTGTTTCACGGGTTCGTTTCGGGGAAATGTGCGAGCAGAGCCACACGCGTTGGATCCACCATGAACACCTGGATGGAGGTGATGCAGGTGTGGCGGAGCGCCTGGAGCCGCCTCGGGTCACACGGGGTAAAACGGCCGACGGCAGGGCTGGCGTGCAGCACGCTTCCTGTTAGAAAGGCCTTGTTTCCTCTGGAACTTCTTTCAGGTACATCTGAGCCGCAGGTGGGCCACACCGAGACCACCACACGCCACACTGGAAGTCCTCACTCCGCGGCCCCTCGGCAGGATTCCGGAAACTGGCGAATCTGAGGGCTCGGTATGCGGTAAAGGATCATTTTGAACTGTGAAGCAGCTCAAGAACAAACCCCAGGAGCCGAGCACAGTGGCTATTTAACTGGATTCTTTGCGCCTGACAACAAACACGAGCCTGGATTACAGAAGCAGAACGAGCCAGTTTAAACATCACAGCGCAACCTCAACACCTCCAACACCTCCACACTTCATCTGCATCAAACACAGCCAGCGCTGAAACGACCCAATAATCGATCATCAATAATCCTCAGTGATCGAGTAACAGCTGCTCACGTCACCCCGAATGTTTGTCACGCGAGAATGAGGCACATTAAAGTTCGGCTGTGGTGGAATCACCTGAGTTACAGGTGCGTGTCCAGCGCTCGGTTAATAATTTTATTTTATTGATCAGCAGTTTGACTTTAAACGAAGTTAAAGAAACGTTACCTGCGCGCAGCTCTCAAGGTTCACTTCAGTCTGGAAACTCCAAACTGGATTCAGCAACAAGACCAAGATCACAACCCCAAGGTCACGTCCTGCTCCCGATTTTCAAAATAAAGCTAAGAACCCTGCACCTCTGATGTGAAGCGAACAGGAGAGAAATCAGTGTGAAAAACATTCAAACGAGAAGAGAAAAAAACAACAAAAAAGGAGGACAATAAAACAATAACAGTCGCAAAAAATATTCAGGAAAATTAAAAAACAGCATTTCAAATGTTTTTTTATTTATATATCAAAAATTCACATTATCTTAATTTTTATTTATTTCCTGTGAACTCATCGACTGTAATACATTCAGTTCAGAGATATCACTATTTCATTTGAATTTTTAGATTTTGTTTATTTAAAATTCTCCAGATAATTTTATACAAATTATTAAAATAATTAATTTAAGGAGAAAAGCGAAAAGATACAAACATTTTTACACAAACAGAAAAATTAGAAATATAAACAAAAAAAGAAGCTTTTAATGCTTTGTATAAAAATTAAAAAAAAATTAAACTAAATTATATTTAACTATTTCACTATCCTTTCAAAATGTGCGGTAAAATGATGCTTTTGTTTTGATAATCAGGAAGTCATGTCCCGCCCTCCGCAACAAACTTGACTTAGGTCAGCTCGGTTGTCATGGTGACCGCAGGCAGGCAGTCAGATTGGAAAGCCCCAGAGCTGAAGGGGAATTCCGGCACCACGTGGCAAACTCTACCTACTGATTGGTGGATGGTAAAGGGGAGCCACGCCCACCCAGGCAGAAAAACAAGAAGAAAAAAACAAAAAAAACTTGTTTTTTAAAAAACGAATCAAGTTAAAAACTTTACAAAAATAGTAAAAACAAATGAATGATCATAAAGAGAAAAATACAAAAACACGAAAAATATTACATATATTCTTTTACTGCTCCTATACAGCTGTGTGTGTGTGTGTGTGTGTGTGTGTGTGTGTGTACGTGATTGCACTCAGGTGTTATTACGTTCACAGCACTGTGGCATGAGCTGAGCCGGCCTGTGCAGGTCACAGTCGGAGAAGTACCCTCTTGTGTATCTATGAAATCACTGATTCGTCAGATGAGTCGTGAGCGTCATCGCTCATCAGCTCAGGCTGAGAACGGTGTGGAGGGAGGTGCACGCTGTTCCCCGCTCTCCACCTGGATCCACCAAACATGAATCCAGGTAAACGTCTCAGGTGCTTCTGCACCTGCAGCGAGTGCTGACGTCATGCTCAGCCGATGACCCATTAAGATTCTGTCTTCAGCTCGTTCATCATACCCGTGTCCATCCTTCAGATAGTTTTTGCTGTACTTCAGCAGGTAAACTTTATTTAGACAACACTGTCAGGGCCATGAACAGCAGCCAGTGATGCAACACTGCCACCTTCAGGTCAAGCTGTGAGACGCCACCTGCACGTCCACAGATGTCAGTCACAGCAGGGAGCAGAGGTCGTGCTGCGACAGCGCCCCCTGCTGGCTCCCCTGCAGCACTCCTTCGCACAGCTTACATTTTACGACTCAACGTCCTCATTTATTGACTTTTGGTGGTCAGAGTGACTCATTCTTCCTCTTCTGCATCATAAAGTTGATTTGATTTTTATTGTTTGTGTTTATCAGCATGTAAACAAACAAACGTCTGTAACGAGCCAACATGTGCACACGAGCTCACTCCAGTGTGTGACGACCAGCTCTACACATCAAACACTTTGATAACATTGTTTTCATATTAACCTGCAGGTTTGCCTTACAGCACAGGGTCCATCCAGCTTTTCAAAATGATTTGGCAACATGCAAAAACAACTGGAAACAAAACAAACTTTAGAGATTTTATTTTGACACCAATACAAATGAAACTTTTTTTTTTTTGCATTTTTTAAATGATCATTTTCCAACTCGACCTACGCCCAGATCGGACCCTGCACCTCTTTTGTTCTTAAATATAAATTGTATTTGCACTGAAACAAAACGCTGTTAGCTGGAGACTGAACAATAAAGCTTGATTTTAAAAAAACGAAACACATTCAGGCGTCACTTTGTTTGGATTTTATTTCTCTTTAACATAAAAACTCAGAGTCCACAGAAGGAACAAGTGTTTGACCCCGAGAGGCGAGGCTGCCAGGGGGCGCTGTGACGGCGAGGTCGCAGGGAACCGTCTGTGTTTGCATAGTTTGTAGTTTTCTTACAGCAGGTTTCTGATTTTTCAAACATTTCAAAGAAGAAACAACTTTTGGTTGTGGTCATTATCAGAAAATAAAAACTAAAGCTGGAATGAAACAGACGTCCTGACTGAACGGCACTTTATCGGCGCAGCAGATTTCCCCTCATTTAACAAAAACAAACTTTTGTGAAACTTCAAATTTTTGAATAAATTTTGGGGTTTTTTTTAAAGTGAAACAAACTTTCTGCAGCTAAAGATGAAATCTTCTAAATTAATCTACAGATTTCAAACAGTGAAAAATAAATATCGGCTCTTTGGTCGAGTTTTTCCTGACCTGAATGTTTTGGGTCTGGAGCTCCGGCGGCTGGACTGATGATAAGATGATGAAGTTTTCTCTGCTGTAAACGTCTGCATTCAACTGGATGTTTTTTAAAATTTCAGCGATGGCTGTAAACGAGTTATTGCTCTTAATAAAGTGACTGTGGGCAGAAGAACATTAAAGCGACAGTCCTGAGGCACGTGCGCACGGCGTCACAGTAGAAGAAGAAAAGCACGACACGGTCAGAAGTATGTGGACACCCACAACGAACTGATCTGGGATCAGTGTTTGCAGCAGCAGACGTTCCCTCCATGATACGAACCGGGCCCGTTAACGGAGCCTGAAGGAGGCGACCTACAGACTACTGTCACTCGTCCAAACAGAGTTCAGCCTCGTTTCAAGTTTTTAACCTTTCGAAAGATAGAAAAAGATTCATTTAATCCTGAAGTTATAATCTCTCACAGGTCTGATCTGTGTGTGATCTCTGTGACAGCACTGATCCAGCGTTCCCACAGAGCGCCGGCACTTTCCCCACAGTTACAGAAATGAGAAAAAGGAAATCATCTCAAGTGTGCCAACAGAAATGTCCCGCTGCACGTCTTCAGGTTTATTCAGTGATTGCACCTTTTTCTAATCATGCGTGTTAAACCGACACTTCAGCTCAGTTTGTTCATGATTCAACCCGAAAATATTAATAAAACAATAAAAATGAAAAAACAAATATTGTTTTTTCCTGAAGCTCGTTTTATGACTCGTCTACTCGAGGCTTTCGGGACCGCGACACTCCAGAGAAAGGAATCGTTTCATCTGAAAGGCTCCGCCCACATCATCTGTGGGGTGTCCACATACTTTTGGCCAGTGAGCTCAGATAATTTGTCATTTCTGTGCAGGAAGCAGCGATTCAGGTGAGCGACCGTGGCGTTAAAGCTGCCGACCGCAAGTTTCTTTGGTTTTTTAAAGTTTAAATTCAAAGAAGGACACAGACACGAGGAGGAGGAGGAGGAGGAGCGACTGCACCAAGACGAAGAATCCCAGAGAAATTCAAACACACGTGGAAACTAAACTCAGGTAGGACAGACAGACAGACGGACGGACAGGTGGATGGAGGCGGGTCTATGTGATGATGAGGCCGGCCTCGCTGTAAACCTTGAACACCTTCTCGATGGCGTTGACGTACGCCGCCGTCCGCAGGTCCAAACCCAGGTCGTACTTGTTGGCGGTTCTCATGATTTGCTGCATCGGAGAAGAGACAGGAAGTGACTCAAACACGTTTGTTTCATGAAATCAAATATTACAGACTTTTATCAGCGAGCACGCGATGCATTGATTTATCATCCATGTGTTCATCAGGGTGAGGGGTAGATTTATTCTAATAACCCTGACACTGCCTTTAAACTGTGCTGTCTCGTGTCATAAACGATCCGTCAGGAGTTCCTGGCGATGTGCTCACTTCCTTTTCCCCCCTCGGTGGGAGGAAGCGTGTAGCCGCTAACGCTGTCACGTTCAGATTTCTTCAGAAGGAAGCACGGGAGGAATATCTGTCGTTCCAAAGATTTCATTTGCTTTGACAGTTGAAATGACAAAAGTTACAGCTTCTGTTTAACTTTTGTGTCACCGTAGAAACGAACCAACAAAATCAGGTCAGGGTCACGCCCTTCGGGGAGGTGTGGTCTCTGAGGGCGCCAACTATAATAAATAAAAATACACGTACATCTGCATTTATTCTGACGTACTCTTCATAACAGTCGGGTTATGATCCAGGTGTTTGCAGATGTGAGATGTGAAAGTTTAATGTAACCTTTGGGTCGTCTGATCACCCGCGTTAAACCAAAACTGGGATCAACGGATGAAGTCGCTCATCATCATCATCATCGTGTATATTTATCTCAGTTCCACATCGACTGTGACAATAACGATTCTCTGTCATCATCTGCGTTATCGCTTATTTTGAGTCATAAACTGGTCGCGGTGACGTTGTATGACTTTCCCTTCGTGCGGCGCTGCAGGTTTGGCGTGCTTACCCGGGCAGAGCGCTCCATGGTGTAGGCCAGACCCGAGTGAACGATGTCCTTCTCAGACGCTCCCTGAAACCACAGAGTGGAGCTTACACACCTGAGGAAGAGGAGGAGACAGTACTCGAGTACTACGAGTATGTGTGTACTCACGGCGATCCGAGCCTGGAACTCAGAGGTGGGGACGACGGGGACGGAGCCGCCGTGTTTGCCGAACTTCCTCTCCAGACTCTCCTGGACCGACACTGCAGGGAGACGAGAGCGTTACTGACAACAAAGATCAGAGCGTTGGTGGGAGGCTTCCTGAGTGGATGCTCAGACTCACTCAGCAGGTGATAGTTGGAGTCTCGCTCGTATTTGAAGGTGAGTCGCCCGTAACTGACGTGGTTCAGGTTCTTCAACCACTCGAAGTAGGAAACCGTCACACCGCCAGCGTTCAGGTACATGTCCTGACCCACGAGAGGAGAAGAGAGAGGGGATAACACAGACGTCTCGTTTACTTCAGTCTGAGACTAATTAACCTTTGACAAAGGTCACGAGCGTTTGCGTCCACTGACCGGGATCACCAGGATGTTTCTCTCCAGGAAGATCTGGTCAGCTTCAGGTGTAGTCGGCCCGTTGGCTCCCTCTGCGATGATCTGAAGGTACCACAGACTCCAGGTCAGTTTACTGATGGAAACCCACAAACGGTTTCCCAGGACGGACATTTTTAGCGCTATTTATTTAGATTACTTGAATTTATCTGAAATGTTTACGGCTTCCAGCCTCTGGACCGGCACGGTTCCTCATGTGTGCATGAGACACAGCGGTATACAGGGGTGCATGTGGAGTTCCTCCATCATTGGCCCACTGGATTTTAATATAACGTTCATCTCCAGCTTTAAGGATGTTTCCCAGCAGCTGTTCCCAAACAGTCAGAAAATCCAACAACGACTATTTTTAAATCAAAAGTCTTGTTTCCTCAACTTCTGTTTGTTTCTCTTTATAATTTTCTGCTTTTTGTACTTTTTAAAGGTTTTTATTTACTTTTATTTGTAGGTTTTATTTATGTAAGGCACTTTTTTCTCTTCACATCTGAGAACATTCACTCCTTTAAATTCATACATACGCAGTATATTTATAATCTACTAAACCTTGTTTTCTGTATAAGTTTGTGGGTTTCTTCCTTCTATGAATTCTGCTTCTTGCATGAAGGATTTTGTTTTCCTGCCAGTGCCGTTATTCCCGAGAGTCAGAATAATTTGTGACTAAAGACTGAATTAAATATTGCGTGCATGAGTTATCGTCGCACGTATACGTGATGAGCTGATCTGGTAACCGTGGTGGTACCTTGGCCTTGATCTTGTGGGCGTTGCTTTTGGTCAGCTGTTTCTCACTGGCGGCGGGGATCAGGATGTCGCAGTCGGCCTCGAGGATGCTTCCTTCGTATGGCGTCGAGTCCGGGAAACCCACGATGGTCCCGTTGGCCTGGAAACGACAAACCGTTCAAACTGATGAAAACAGCAGCTGCTTCACACGAATCATAAAACAAACCAGCTGGACTGTTAGTACACTGCAGTGACACAGTACTGCCAGCAGGTGGCACACTGCTCCTGTTTCTGTGTACCCACCAGTTTGTAGTCCTCCAGCTCTTTGGGGTTGATGCCTTCGGGGTTCCAGATGCTTCCGTCCAATTCTCCGACTCCGACGCACCTCGCTCCAAAGCGGTGAAGGTAGCGCATGCTGTGAAGCCCCACGTTACCGAAGCCCTGCAGGCAGAGCAGAGGGCGCATTAACCCAAGTGTCTGCTTCACTGTCAGAAATCACACAGCGTTCTCCTGAATAGGAAACTGCACACTTTTATGTAGAGTTATTAGAAGCCGGGTCAGCCATTTGGTGGACAGACACAGCACTGGTTTTAGACTGGGCACCAGCACGGTATGGGTAGAAAAAATAAGTAACTCCGATTCTGTGACAGTCTAAAGTGGCTGCATTACTGTGGCGAGGATCCAGACACTCATCCATCTCTATCCAAGTCATTCAGGCCCTTTGAGAGAAAATGTTCCAGTGTGTTCAACCAAAGTCAGTGCCAGAAGATAAAAACAGGAAACGCGCTCACAAAACTTCAGGGAAAAGCTGATAGCTTCAGTTTGCCCTCTGACCTCACTTGGTCCTGAGGCGGTGACGTAGAGGAGCACCACCTTCAGGGGTAAACCTGGAGGTGCGTCTGTAATCTCGACTGAAGTCCTCGGCGGTTGTTCTGTGACTTTAGTGGTTGAGTTTTCGCAGCAGCAGATGTTGTGGGCACGACGTCGCTGTATCTGCTCAGGTCTGTTTTCGGTCAGCGTCGTCTCCTCGTGGTCCTTCTGCGTCTTAGTCGCTGGATGATTTGCCTTTTGAAAAAACCCAAACATCATCAGCACAGAGGACGGGCGGAGCCTCCTCCCTGCTCTCCAGCAACACTTGTGCTGAACGTCATGAAGGGCATCCTGAGGTCTCTTTGTTGCGGTCGCCTGTTGATTAAATGAAAACATGCAGCTGGACATGAGTCACCTGAGGAGGGAAGGATGGAAGAAGTGACGAGGAGGAAGAAAAGTTTTTCTCATTTGTTCTTCATAAATGGATCCAGACCGAGCCGTCTGCTCTCACACTGTAAATAAAAGATGGACAGGGACAGCTGGAGATCCTGTTACTCCTCCTCGATGTCCCCGTCTGAGGTGCAGTTGCTGCAGTGTGATGTAAATTATCCACAGCCGAGTCAGTGTGGTCAGAGCAGGCAGCTACATGCACATCTGCACGTTGCCTCATGCTCGCCGTCTGATGATGAGAGTTACATCACTCGGACCCGAACGGATGAGGAAACGTCACTTAGGCTTAATCTGCTCATCATTTATAACATGAGCAACCCTTCTTCACATCGGCCCACTCCCGCTGACGTCCCTCAGCTCTTCTGTGAGAACTTTACACGGAGGTTTCGGGCTCGTGGTCATCGTGCTGCGTTCACTGTTCATCCTGCTTTTAAACGAAGTGTGAGAAACTCGTCAGAACGTTGCAGACGTTCTGTTGTGACGACGGCGGAGCATACCTGGATGACGAAGGTCTTGTCCTGGAACCCGGGGTACATCCCGAGCTGGCTCATGTATGACGCCTCGTTGATGAAGTTCTCGATGCCGTGGAAGACTCCCCGGCCGGTGGCGGAGATGCGGCCGTGAATTCCTCCCTGACTGATGGGCTTCCCGGTGACGCAGGCGTGGGCGTTGATGTCCTGAACATGGACGACACGCCGAGGTCAAAGACAAAAACAACAGCCTAATTCTGAAATAACACATGAAATGCTCTCGTGACCGTTTTTACAAATACGTTTATACGACCCACGTATACCGTTTATACGTGGGTCGTATAAACGGTATACGGTAGAAACGATATAAATCTGGCCACCGGTAGAGATTTTGACTATACAGCTCTACCACGATAGCGCATGTTGATGGTGTCATCAAGCTGCGCCTGTTTCTGCTTGAAAGCATGGCAGCGGCTGCAGCAATAACATCTGCAAATTATGGCGGCGACAGTAAAAGCAAAGAGACGAAGCACTTTTGAAATATGGGGAAAGCCAAAAACTGCGCTTCCTTCACTTCCCTATCATTGATTCACTAATGCTGAATTCTCTCGCAGCTGCTCTGTTCCCATGCAGCAGTATATGAATGACTAACCTCGTACTGTGGATGGATTATCTCAGTTGTTCTCCTGACTGAAGTTTGGTCCGTTTACAGCATCCTGCCATGCGATTACATTTGTCTCTAACCATGAGGAACCGTCACGTTAACTTTTATCGAATGGAAAAAAAGTTAGCTTCATCCTCCAGCTTCTCTGTGTTTATGCTAACATAGCTGTGTCGCTAGCGATCACGTAGCACATCATTATATACCAGCTAGCCCAACTTCAGTAACCCTACAAAGGTCACTGCTGTTTAGTTTCCTGTCTTCATTTATGTTGCAAGTGATAGCAGAGCTGTACGTTTGAATTTTTCAGAAATCTCTCAGTCAGAACATGCTATATCATGCTTAGGTAACTAGCGAGCTAACTCCCTGCTAACTTCTAACTCCGTTAAATGTAATAACTTTTGTTTTCATGGATGCCTGGATGCTAAACTTCATTGTTACACCTGGTAAAGCAGCAACGCTGATCGTTTTATTAAAGATGAAAGAATTTAGACAGTTTTTAACTCTCAGTGTTCGTTTGACTTTGGGACCTGAATCTGACAGAGTTTAGGACCCAGATTACTCCGCGAGGCTCCTGACTACGGCAGCCGGCTTCGTAGCTTATCAAAGTCGGACTAAAACATTTTTGACAGTTTGCTGAGCGCCGTGTAGCACAGAAAATCTGTTCGAGGTCAGTAAGCACAACCAGAATTCATACATGAGGCACACTGTTGACTTTTGAGAAAATTAAAGGATTTTAAGTCCTTATAGTGTGGGAAATACGTTATAAAGAAGAACAGACTATATCGTGATATATATCGTTACCGCACATGATTCAAATTATACCGCGATATGGATTTTAGGCCATATCGCCCAGCCCTAATGTGTAATCATACGCATTTGGACGTCACGTCTTTTTTGCTGGGTCAGTACTCACATTGTGTCCCATGACGGTGGCGAAGGTGTCGGCGATCCAGGACATCTCGCGCTCCCCGGTGCTCATATCCGGAGCAGGAACGTCGATGCCGGGCCCTGCAAGAGCACATCGGTTCAGGGAGGACGCGAAGTGAAAATTAGCCCACGTCAGCTGACTCTGTCTGAACTTCCTGTCAGTAAGATTTAAGCCACTTGCAAGCCACTCTGCAGCCCACCTCCTGCTCTAAGAGCCGCACCACCTTCAGTGGAGCTGACAGGTGTGACATCGCTGTGTGACATCACTCACCGATGAAGCCCTTCTTGGCGAGCTCGATGGTAAACCTTCGGGTTATCTTCTCCAGCTCGTTGTCCTGAAAACACAATTTAAAAAAATACACATATTTTTATTTTGATGCATTTCACCTTTCAGCGGTGCTGGCTGGAGTACACACCCCAGTCTGACCCCCATTAAACACAGCAGGCACTTTTATAGGACAGCACGAGTGCACGCCCACATTTGTCTGGTCTGTGTCTGACGAGGGAAACCAAAGAGCAGCAACTGGGAACATGAAGGAAAGTCCCCACTACCACAAGCTACGTGTTGCAGTGTGATCAAAGGGAAATGCTTGGCGTGATTCTTGTGATCCTCCACTTTATTTTTCCATTGTGGCATTTTGTAGGCGGTCCCTGAGCGCTGTGGTCACGACGGGTTTGAGTGAAAATGAGCTCTCTGCGTTAATGACCCGAGGAAGCTTCTGCTGATGTTCTGATATGGTTCCTCACGGGTTTGTCATAATTGGTCGTCACCGCGAGTGGCAGTTTTAAACCAGACACAGGATCCGTGTCTCCAGGGGGGGTTAACCAGCAACCTTCAGGCGAACAACAGCATAAACCACGACATTAAGAGGCCCTCAGGCATCTCTGGAGTTTATTTCTTATGTAACCATGAAAGTGAAGCGATGCAAACATCCGTATGTTACAGTAAATATGGCGTCCTGTAACTGCGCTTTCATTTTTATTTAAACGATCATTCTGTCTTTACACAAAGGAGAAAACACGATAATCAAGCAAAACGAACTCGTGTGATTTTTCTTGTGGTATAAATCAAACGCAATCAAAGTCTGACCTAGCGCTCGGCAGGACAAGAACAGCTCTACTTTTAACATTTCATCATGTCTGTCCGTCCATTTCCTGTATTTCTCTCATATCAAGAGGTCAGAGGTCAGCAGTCCTCCCAGTTATGCTCGTGTCAGCTGATCGAAGTTTTCCAGCAGAGAAAGCAGCAAAGAGCGAAGGTCGAGCAAACATTTAGAGAGGGAGGGGGTGGCAGAGGGCCCTGACATCAATGTGGGGAGAAAGTCACGAGTCATCACGTTTCAGAGTGAATCCTGGCGTCTCTCTGCCAGCTGATGGCTCAGCGTTTCCGCTCAGGTCGGAACGTTTACTGTAAAACAGCAGGCAGCTGCTCCGGGTTCTCCATCTACAGCCGTGGAACCATTACAAACAACAAGCTGATGAGCGGGGCCGACTGCAGCATCGTGGGAAAGAACACTTGCACACTCGCGCTTCGTTCACTTACCCACAAGGCATTAGGTTTCCATGGCAACACAATCGCCCCAATAATCCTATTTCCAGTTTAGTTCGAGGCCGAGCGCTGATCAAGAAATAAAACCACAAGGATCACCGAGGAGGGCCGGCCGGCGTGGAAGCGTCGCACTTACCGAGTACTTCTTCGGGTTGATCTTCACGCCGGCTTTGGCTCCACCAAAAGGCACATCTGGAAACAAAGTCACTTTAGTTCACAAGACAACACAGCAGAGGGCGACGGGGTGCTGGGTTCAGTGTGTCCTCACCTACGACGGCACATTTGTAGGTCATCAGCGAGGCCAGAGCTTTCACCTCGTCCACAGACACCTCTGTGCTGTAACGGATACCTGCAACAGACACACGCCGTTATTTCACGAGACTTTCAATGGTTAAAGTTCACCATCTGTGCCAGCCCACCTGCACTACCTGCTTTGGCCACCAGGAGGCCTCTGCCCATATTTGGGTAACGTTCCGTCCATAATGGAAGTGTGTTTGAGCTTTAAGGTGGACGTGCAGCTATGTGAACATTTATAAAGGTGGCCTGAGCCGCTGAGGCGAGCGCTCAGAAAGTGGAGGGAGGTCAGCGTGGAAGTGGGCCAGCAGCTCTCACGCATCACTGCAAACACAGGCTGCAGGGACAAAATGGCTGCGCTCGGAGGCGAGTGGGAAGGAAAACAAAAACACATGGAGGCAGGTTGAAATGTGAAAGCAGCGGCGGGAGGAAGTGACAACATGATGGATGAGGAGACAAAAGCAGAGAAGGAAGACGGAGAAATGCAGAAGTGAGAAGGACGGCGTGGAGGAGGAAGCAGAGAAACTCGGTGTGACTCAGGGCGGGTGTGGCCACCTCGCCTCAGACACACGCTGCTTTATAGGAAAACCACCACACCCTCCACCTGCTCCACCACGTCTCTTTATTCGCACACAACACTGGATGTGATGAGTAAAAGCTGTAAGCTGGACTCGCTGAAGGACCTGCAGACACACAGCTGACGACACAGCAGCAGACAAGAGTCACGGGAAAGACCGCTGTGACCAAACCATCAGCACACCACAACTCCCAGTCTACTGAGTAAAACACGTCTGTGGCTCGTACAGCGCCTCTTCTTACCGTCAGCAAAGCTCTTTGGGACAAACAAATGCCAATAAATAGAAATAAAACCAACCCTCTGTCATCCCAGCAATCAACTCCAACTGCAGACTGTATATCAAAGATGGACAATGCCATCATAAAGGCCACTGTGGAGTGGAGTCACCAGCGAATGACGGGTGAACAGGAATAAAAAGCCTTTTGTGGCCTCTTAATGGAGCCCTGTATTCCCCCTCAATCACTGATGAGCAGGAGTCAATTACATATAAGATTAATAACCCAAAGCTCATATACAATGGGGCGATCGTGGCTCAAGAGTTGGCAGCTCGTCTTGTAATCGGAAGGTTGCCGGTTCGAGCCCCGGCTCGGACAGTCTTGCTCGTTGTGTCCTTGGGCAAGACACTTCACCTAACGCCTACTGGTGATGGTCAGAGGGGCCGATGGTGCGATATGGCAGCCTCGCTTCTGTCAGTCTGCCCCAGGGCAGCTGTGGCTACAACTGTAGCTGCCTCCACCAGTGTGTGGATGTGAGAGTGACTGAATAGAGGCATTGTGAAGCACTTTGAGGGCCTCGAAAAGCGCTATATAAATGCAATCCATCATTATTATTATTACAAATATCATTAATGCAATAATACTAATGACATCAGGTTAAACAGTCTGTGAGGAGCGTTTGCAGCATCTTGTTGAATCGAGAAGACTTGAATATTAGCAAGATGTGCATAATAAAGTGTCCGGAGACTGTATGTTCATCACGTCCATCATGTGAGTGAATTTGAAACATTATAAGTTTAACTGATTAAATTGTGTGCCGAAGCAGCAGACGTGAATAAATCCTGAGTAATTAATCTGACCGGCTCTGTGATTTCAGAGCGAAGCAGCATCATGTGATCGTTCAGGTTCCTGCGAGTCTTCGGGGAGCTGCGGGAACTCTGAGGACAGTTAAAGGTGGAGGGGTCCATGACGACAGCTGAGGCGGGTGTGAAAAAGCTCTGAGCTGATTGGACAGCTCAGGTCTCTGTTTGTTTGGTGGTTCAGGTCACATGAACGCATTAAACAGGCTCTCTGTGTTCTCATAAACCGTCTAACTACAATCTACCTGAGGGGAACATTTCCTAATAATCGCTTCCCTCCTTTCTATGAACTTCTGTCCAAGCTCCGCCCCCCTGGAGGCCGCTGACGGCTTGCGGTCGTTTACTCAGCTGGATTTTTTCCAGGAAACCTTCACTGGGCGGCTCGAGGCTCAAACTGGCACCAATTTGTCAGCAGAAACATGAGCCGAGTAAACCTGTAATAGCAGGAAAAGCTCAGGTCTGTGTGTGACCGGAGCCAGCAGGCACGGCCTCACAGTGGAAACCCCAGTAAAACCAGCGTTTCCACTGTGAGGCTGGGGTGTGAGCTCAGAGCAGGACAGTTTCTGTCCAGCACACAGGAGGAAACTGGTCATCAGAGACAGTGTGTGGGTGGATTAAGGTGCAGCTCAGGCAATAACCTGACACCCCGTCAGCGTCATGAGCTGACATGTTAAAGAGTGAGTGCGGCTCAGGCTGAGTTGTGTCACAGCAAGTCTGCGTTCAAAGTCACTCAAAGCAGCTTCGAATCCTCTGCTGCACCATCGTATCTGTTCAAGTCTCCAAACGTGGTCTTTCGTGCTCCGAATAAACCGAGCATTTCGTTCACGACACCTCCACCTGTCGGACCACTGTGACCCCCGTCTCCACATGTACTGCAGAGTCTGAACCTCGGACCAAACAGAGTGATGGCACAGAGCTCAGAACAAAAACACGGCACCCTGAGCTCGAACCGGACTGACAACATTCCTGCCTCAGGCGGAAACGTCAGCACCAGGAGACAACGCTCCTTTCAGCATGTACATACACGTCACACACACAGATCCTGTCCAGCAGCTTTTGCAGTCAGAACTGTGATCTGCAGCAGGCAGTGGACCCGCTACAGGCCAGAACAGAAGCCTCCAGCAGGGTGCGGGGCCACATCCCACAGGGGTCATGGCTCAGCAAGCCCCAGACACGCACACACATGCAGCATTCACGCCTCACTCTCGCCCACCCCAGCTCTTATACTACAGCTCTTTTACAGTGCAATATTTGCATTATTGTTCATTGCCGTTTGCTTGACGTCGTTATTGGTTTAACCGAGCTATCTTTGAACCTTTACCTCAACCGTCTGATGTTATTAAAGCTGTGTTTCAGGTTCACACAGGAAATCCCTGCTTTGGGGATGAATGCACATTAATTAGTGAGAGGAGAGTAAAATCCTAAAGTGGCTGTCTCACTGGACGAAAGCTTCCTCGGGCTGGTGTGAATAACATTTCCTGCACATCTGATTTTAGTTTCTTTGCGCATGCACAATGTGGTTTTAGTTGGTTAAAAGACGGGAGTCTAGTTTTAAATCACAGTAAAAGCACAAAAATCTAGTCTGTCTGAATCAGGCTGCTTTCAAACCCTTTACACTCATTTTTCATGTGGGTTCAAATCGTGTCACGCCGGCTCTGCGCGAACGTCGCTTCACGTTGTTCAGTGAAACTTTTTTCAGCGGTGCTAACAGGCGCCGGGCGCGGGAGACTCACCTCCCTTGCAGGGCGTCCGGTGCTGGCTGTGCTGAGCCCGGTAGCCCTCGATCACCTCCCACTCCCCGCTGTCTCTCTTGATGGGGAAGCTGACGCTCAGGACGTGGTTGCACGGCTTGATGATCCGCAGGATCCCGCGGACCCGGCTCCTCTTCTGCTCGGCAGTCTCTCGAGTCTTCAGGTCTTCCACCAGCTTGTCCTCCACGATAGCGGCGCCCTTATCGAAGAAGCCCTCTACCATAGTGAAGAAGTTCGGGTCGTCGGCCGGATCTACGGCCTGGCTGTAGCCGCGGTGCCGCAGCAGGGACGCGGACGCCGGCAGAACAGAGTCAGCAGCGGCGGCGGGGTACCCCGAGGCCAGGACGCCGCCCGCTCCCCGGGTGAGTAGCTCTCCGAAGTACCGGTACATTTTCACGGTTTGTAGAAGTTCGCTGTCCCAGGGAGGTGAGACGAGACCGCGGGGAAGACGAGGAAATGGAGCCGCGTAAACACAGAGCTGTACCGCAGCAGCGGCTCCTCCTTCCCGCCGCCCCTTCCTGTCAAGCTACACCGCCGCGTGCGGCGCCGGGCAAGACGTGCGGCTCAATTTCATACACAAAAACCCGCACGAGACTGTAACGGCAGCACCGGGGAGGCACGTAGCTTAGCTTATCGTTAGCTTTTGGCAACACCCGGAAAAGTCGTTAAAACTGAACAACTTATTAAATAAAGTGCAGAGAAGCACACGGAGAGGACCAAATACCGCTCTAAAACGGAAGCATCCACCCAAAAATGGACGTTTTGATGGTATTTAACACGTTTAGAGTTAATGTGTGGCGGTTTAAGCTAGCATCGCCACAGTTTTGCATATCCGGTCGTCTGGACTCAACTTTCCAAATAAAAGCCCAACGTTCACTGCAGATTTTCAGCCATTTTCTCCTGATACAGTGGTCCCTCGTTTATCGCGGGTGTTACGTTCCAAAAATAACCCGCGAAGTAGCCAACTTTATTTTTCTAAATTATTATAGGTGTTTTAAGGCTGTAAAACCCCTCACTACAAGCTTTGTACACTTTTCTCAGATACACGTGAACTTTTTCACACTTTGTCCTCTTGTTTAAACACTCAAACTTCAAAACTTCATAGAAAAAAAGTCCAGTATTATAGAATGAAACCAAAGGCACCCGCGGTTGCCTTTGAGGGTGCAAAACGACATTGTTTGTGTTTGTTGGGGAGAAAACTTAAAAACACACAGTCCAGCACTTCAGAGTTACACTGTAGGATCGAAGATTTATATACATTTGACAAGCTGAACGCATTGTGTACTGTACAGGAGACAGGGATTGATTGACAGTGGTCTACAGTCGATCAGGACGCAGAACACAATGCGCTGTAAAAAACAAAAACAAAAAACCCAGCATGCAAAATTGCACAAAAAACGTATGTGAAAGTGCAGAAGTACGAGCAGTACATTCAGTCCAGCGCTCCCCAACATAGGGGTCAGGCTCCTGCTAAAGGTCGCCAGCTAAATCTGTTGGGTCGTCACACTTTTTCTGTTCAGATTTTCTGACCTTTCTGCAGCTCACAGACACTTCTTTGAAAACAAGTCCAGAGTAGAAATGTCTGCGTTTTACTCTAACTTCAGTTTGAGCATCGATTTAAAAAATATCGAAGAGAAATTAAAGCAAAATCCACAGAACCAAAACGGTGAAAAGTGAAAGTGATGGATGTTTGCATGTGGCCAACAGGTCACTCACGAACTTTTTGTTCACGAGCTCAGGTTTGACCGTGTCTACACGCTCACTTGCGCAATTGTGCGCTCTGCTGAGAAGGTGATTGGCTGCAGACTCCCATCTCTGCAGGACCTGTACACCTCCAGGACACTGGGGCGTGCAGCTCGGATCTCAGCTGACCCTTCTCACCCTGGACACAGTCTGTTTGACCTGCTCCCCTCAGGCAGGAGGCTCCGGTCCATTCGCACCAGAACCTCTCGCCATAAGAACAGTTTCTTCCCCTCTGCTGTTGGACACATGAACAATAACCATATGACTGTCCCCACCACTAACACATGACCCTACGCTGTGTCACTGCATCATTCCATGTTTGGCACTGATCACCACCTGCACTCATGTATATATCATGTATATATCTATCTATTTAGCACTTTTAATTTTTAACTTTTAATTCTTATTTTTATTTTCATGTCTATTTAAGCGTAATTTATGGCAGTATGTCTGCACTGAAGCACCGCAGCAATTTCCTAATGTTGTAAACCCGCTCAACATTTGGCAATAAAACCCTTTCTGATTCTGATTCTGACTTTACACTTGAAGGAAACGGTTTCCAAGGCCTAATCCGTGGATCGACTTCCTTCGAGGCGTGGACGTCTATCAGCAGAGAATGTCCCTTAGTCTGTAACACAGTCAAATATATTCTCAAGTAATATTCAAGCATGCCATTCAGCGTGTTAGTACGAGCTCGGGAGCAGCTTGGGAGAACAAGAAAACAGAGACTGCTTTAGATTGTCTTCCCAAATTGACTCAACTTTATTCACAAGTACAACAGTTTATATAGAGGGTAAAATTCACGAGACAGCAGATTATTAGTTTAAACCAGTACAGACCAAGATAAGGCAGCGTCTTCCTGCCCATGGGTGAAGAAGCATCCTTTGTGTAGTTTATTAGTTCAGCTACAATTGTGATTATCTCAGCGACATATTTTCAAGGCACAAAACAAAGAGTTCTTTCATTAGTGAAATCTGAAACAAACCATTTGGCCTTCAACAGGCGTCTAAAAGATTAAGAAACTAATGTAGCTGAGGGAGTGATCTCTGTGGTATTTCAACCTTGTACCAGCCTGTGATTCTCACACATCAATTCTTGGGTCAAAGAGAAAAATAACTAAAACAAAGGGGCCTTATTGAATGACAGAGTTTTCCTGCATAATGTCACTATAAAACAATATCCAGTAAATGCTCCCATGGTACTAAAATACCTAACAACACTGTTCTTACTTCTTTAGTGATGCGCTGATGTCAGCATGTCACAGACTTATTCATACAGCTGGCCAATCAGGAAACAGTGGGGTGTAGGGAAGCGGACCTGAAGTAGACGGGCGCTAACACATTTAGAAAGGGCTGAATATCACAAAGACTGTACATAAAAGACGGACTCCTATTTTTAAAGCATTTTACACTCCATTTGTGTCCTGTTGTTGATGTTTTTATTTGTTCTTTTGCTACCATGATATTGTCCATAGCAACACTAACTTCATAGCTGATGTTGTGCTCAGGGGAAGTTTTTTTTTTTTTAAATACTCATTGTTTGTTAAATAAAGTTTATATACAACATACGAATGGATGAAGTATACAAAACAACAGAACATGAACACACAAAGCCAGGGGTAAAAGAAAAAAGTAACAATTATAAGAATACATGCAAAAATTCACATACATATCACCATGAAACCCAAGACTGTGTAAACACAACATTTACACGATAAGTAAATATTGTCAGTGCAGATTCCTCAGTTTACAAAAACATTGTCTGAAGATGATTTTACAGTGTTAGGGACAAACCCCAGCACTCAGATGCTATCAGCCAATCAGATACTGGCTCATCATATATTTGTTCCCTCATTTTTCTACTGCTGGTTAGGATGTAATGTATGGCGTTATTTTAGTGCCTCTATTCTGAGCACACACTTCTGAGCACTAGTGCAAACATGTGATGTCTTGATACATCGAGCAGATATTTGAAGTTTGCACAGCACCATTCTCACCTGAAAATATCTTAAAAGTTTGGGTCTCGCAACTGTCTCGTTTGGGTTTTGGACGAATTGCATTCTGGGATATTTGCCTGGGTTTGGCTACAGTAGCTAGCGAGCTGATTGGAGACCAAAACAGCCAATCAGAATTTTTGCATCCAAGTCTGTGTGTCTCGTGTGAGAATGCGAAATGCAACGAACACGATGATGCTTAGACTATGTTGCCCCCTGCTGGACATCAGAGAGAATGCAGGTTTAAACCACTCAGAAGGTCAGAGAGGGAGCACGCTCAGCTTTGCTTTCACTCGCTGAAAGAGCAGGCTTACAGTACCTGAGTGACCTGGAGGGAGGACGGGGAGAACCTCTATGGAGAGATCGAGGTCCGGAGCGAGAAATGGTGGAAGCTTCAGTCAAAGGTGGACATGGAAGACGCTTTGATGGAAATGCTGTTTGAAGAGTTTGCTCCATGACTCATCCATGATTTCTAAAGAAAACGCTGCAGCTGGAGGTCAGACAGAGGAGCGTTAAGAATGACGTCCCAACGTTTTAAAGGTTAGAAGTGGAACCTCACAGGACAAAGTGTCTCAGGCGCTTTACAGTGGGCTGAGCAATGAGGTCAAACAGCTGGAGGAGTTGGACGTTCAAATCCAGGAGCAGCACAGATCTCTGAGCGCAGGAGGAAGGAGAAACATGAGCGAAAAGATGATCGACGAGATCTCCAAGAAGCTCAGTGTCCAGCTGCAGGGTGAAACCCCAGAAGAAGAAACGCTGGAGGACCAAAACAAAGTGCAGGAACATCAGTCACTGAAGGACGAAGAGAACACCGATACCTGCTCCCAGGAAGTCTGGAAATACCGTGTGATGAAGAGGAGATTGTACGAGCTCCGAGTGATGCGATCCTACGGGAGGAGCGTGAGTCTGCAGGTAAACCAGACACAGGAAGAGACGCCAGCAGGCCGCTGCCAGGAAAATGCTGTCGGCCATGTTTGGCTTCAACTGCTAACTGAGCAAATAAAAAAGAACGTCATTAAAAATGGCTTTATTATGAAAGTGCATTTCCTGTCTGTGTTTTCTCCAGTTCCAGGCCAGAGTGAAATTCTAGGATTTGAATTGGATGTTGCTGATTGGCAGGTATCTGCAGTCTGAGCACTTCACCGTTTTCTGTTGTGTGAATCAGAAAATGAACGTGAAGTCGTTACGGTTACTCGGTGTGGAGGAGTGGCTGAGGCGTCAGGTGCTGCAGGTGCTGAGGTGTGCTCACCTTTGACCCCGATGCTAAAACAGAAGCTGTCGGCCTGGATTCAAAGTGATTTTAGTGCTTTTGAAGGCTGCGGGTCTAAAACGTGTCTGCGCCTCTGTAAACCCTCACCGATGGGCGACCCTCCCCCGGCGTCTCGCGCTCTGATTGGTGGAGCTGCTGGAGGGCTGTTTACGGCCCTGTTATCGTTCCCAGCTGTGAAACACATCATCAGTCTTCACTTCTGCGTTTCTGCTCGGTCATTGTTGTGTAACTTGTTATTGAGTTTGGCTGAGAGATGTTTCAGTTCTAACGAAGCTTCGGATTCTCTGACGTCTGAAAAGCGCAGACGTCCTGGCTTCCTGTCAGAGTCCAGACTTTCTGCAGGTCTCAGAAGATAAAAATCTTTGGTCTCACAGTCTGAGACTCACAGATGGGTCATTTAATCAATATTTTGTTGGTAAAACTTATTTATTATTATTTACTTTTTTGTGCTGGGCTTCTGTCTGCATTAAGCTGATTTAGCTCCAGAATAAAGTGCATCATTTTACATTTTCTTTAGATTAAGAGAATTAAACATTTTTATCATTAAATATCTTCTTTTAGCCCAAATAAATACTGACTTCATGAGAGAGGAACACTGGTGACAGCTAGTTTTCAGAATTGTAAGTATTTAAAGAACTTTTTAAGGAAAAACAGTTAATCCCATTAGTTTGCAGGAACACTGGACCAGGTGACCACAGGACTGTTGTTCATGCTGACGCACGTTTCCTTTTTTCAGCCCTGTTTTGAAGGAAATGCACCAAATTTTCTGACCATCCAAGTATAAGGCAAGGCAAGTTTATTTGTATAGCACAATTCAACAACAAGGTGATTCAAAGTGCTTTACAGAGACATTAGAAACAAGAACAAATAAAAAGCATAATTTAAAATTGATTAAAACAAGCAAATAAACTAACTAACTAATTAACAAACAAACAAACAAACAACAGTATATAAAATCAAAACAGATAAAATCAGAACAGTAGATAAAATCAGTAGTTAAATGTAAGTTTTGAAATTTAAGCTTAAAAGTGTGGATTTGGTGCTTTATTCAAATGCAGCTGAGAACAGGTGAGTCTTCAACCTGGATTTAAATAAACTGAGTGTTTCAGCTGATCTGAGGCTTTCTGGGAGTTTGTTCCAGATATAAGGAGCATAAAAGCTGAATGCAGCTTCTCCGTGTCTGGTTCTGACTCTGGGAACTGATAAAAGACCGGATCCAGATGACCTGAGGGATCTGGAAGGTTCATACTGGGTCAGGAGGTCATTGATGTATTTTGGTCCTAAACCATTCAGAGCTTTAACTGAATGCTTTTTATTTTTCACAGTCATTTTACGAGTGGAGCTCTTATTTTGAAAGGCTCTGTGCAGCAGCAGCTGATGATTAATCAGTCACTTGTGAAAAAGCATCCATGCATGGATTTAGAGTGAAGTGGTTAAACTTCCGTACGTGTCCGCCTCTCCAGCAGGGAGCATGTGTGACCAGAGAAAGATCCACGTCTTCCTCGGGGCTCCTCCGCCCGCCTGCAGCCCAGCCTCAGAGCCCGGCGCCGGGTTAGAGGAAGACGATCGTGCTCCTGCTCGCTGGAGACACCTGGAGCTCACCTGGAGGGACGGGCAGCTCAGACCTGCAGGTGAGACGTTCAGGGACCAAACAGGGGGGAGGAGCACTCACTGCTGCTTTGGTCTTTTTATTAACTGAATTACTGAGCTGTAAATGTGCAGGCAGCCACAGGCCATGGCTGTCTGGAAAACGAGTCTCTGTGAGGACGTCTTTGTGTCTCTTTATGGGCTGCAGGTAACTTCAGTTTTAAAACTCACCTGTTAGATTTAGTGATCAGGATCCCTCAGGAGGCAGAATCGTGAACGCTTCTCTGAACGTCAGACTAAGAAAAATAATCCAGGACATTTGTAAATTTTTCAGGTGATCCTGGAAATGAGACAGGAGAGGCGAGTACACACCACGATCCGACAATCGCTGAAGGCGATTGGACAGAAAACAGAGTCGGACAGGAAGGAGAGACAGGGAGTCTGAAGGAGGATCTGCGGCCTGAGAAGAAGTTTCAGGAGTCAGACGCTGGACGGGACGATCAGCCATCAGCTTCGGTTCACGAGTACCTGGACCGCTGTTTCCCTGCCGCTCAACCAGATCATCGAAAACCTGAACAACCGCCAGCTGCCGCACCTCTTTCCTCCCAGACTCATTACCTCACCACCTGGACTCTGAGCCAGGCGTTAATCCTGAGACGCAGTGTCCAATCAGCATCCAGCCTAGAGAAAACCCCGCCCAAACACACCCAAACGCCTCCCTCCGTCTCATCCAGCACCCCAGAGCTCTTCAGCCCAGCGATGCCATCACCTGCAGCCTCTGCCGAGCTCTTCAGTCACCCCTGTCTGACCCCGAGAGTGGAGGAAGGCGGTGTTGTCCTTGAGGCCACCACCGATGGGGTCCTCTGTTCTCAAGAGTCCACAACTAACGCCGAGTCCCCCGCCGTGTCCCCCAGCAGCAAAAAAGCCAGAATCTCCCCACAGTCACCTGACAGAGGTGCCAACACCAGACTCCACAGTCCCACCACACTCCTGGCCCGATGTGACAGACCAGGGGTGCGGTACTCAGTTCTGGTGGCGGTGGTTCACCCCTGTCACCTGAAGGAAGTCAAGGTGAGTCCAGGTGTGTTTCCAGGTAACACCAGTTTGTACCACAGCGTGCTACAGTGGGATAACGCCTTTCTAACCATGTTTGGTTAGAAAGAAATGAAATAATAAACACCTGGATAAAGAAATAAATTCTAATCATGAGCATGAGATGTTTTACTTCCTCTGATATGAGCTGTGAGAAAGGCAAAATATTTAACCTTAGTGACCAGTTTAGGACAACCTCTGGAAAGCAGTGATGCTCTGGACTGGCCAGTAACTGGTGACAGCAGTATTTAACAAAAGTGTGGGGGCAGAAAAGGCCCTAAACAAGCCCCATCAGGGTAGGGACCAGAAACATGAAGGAGGATGTCATATAAAGAAAAGAAAGCAAGATCGAGCCCTGCAGAGCCGGGCGGTGACTGTTGGGCTCATCAGTGACGACTGCTGAAAGACGGCCTGGTCGAGCGTAAAGGGCAGTGTCATCAGCATACAGGTGAACAGACGTGAGCTCGAGCCCTGAGCTACACCTTTACTGATAGAGGGGGGCTGAGCTTAGACTAAACTGGAGCTCTAATCACACTCTATCCATCTACTGGTGAAATATTTCAAAAGCTGAATTCACGAATGTTTGTTTAATGTCTACAGGTGAAGTCGGGGCCGTCGGCGGGCGCCTCTGTGCCTTTAGCGTCTATTGTAGTGACAGACCAATCTGGCGTTGAGATGAAGGTGGTGCTATGGCGGCGGGCTGCGTTCTGGGCGTTGACTGTCGGTCCTGGAGACGTTCTGCTCATCACAGGTACACAAACACAGCTGACTGGTTTAGTTTGAACACGATGCTCTGTGTCAGGGATGGATGAAGAAAAGACGTCAAAACAGACCTGGAGGCAGAAAGAGAAACTCTCTCAGTTACTGTTCGCAGCGTCGTATCAGGAGGGATCCATGTTTCTCTGGATCACTGAAGAAAACAGGTCTTCCTCCCACCTCGGCTTCATTTTTGAGGCTTGGCAGCTTTGTCCATCTTTAATTTACAGTCTGCAACTTTTCTTCATAAATGGGCGGGGCTGTCACCTTCAGATGGTCGCCGCCCTGCCATGAGGTGAGTTGTGTCCACGTGCGTAAGCTCTCTGTGTGTTTTGTCAGCGCTGCAGGTGAACGAGGACAGGTGGAGAGGGGAGACTGTGCTGCAGTCAACCTTCAGCAGCAAACTGCTCAACGTGGGACAGATCACTTCCTCCTCTTCACCACCAGGTAAGCCGAGCCTTCGTCCAATCACGTGCCTCCAAAGCTGACCTGCTTCAGTTACCTCTCTCTCTCTCTGTAGTTTCCCAGCAGGTTAATGCTCGCTCTCTCAGGTGTCTGTGCAGCTTTCTCCGAGAGCGGCGCCCCCTCTTGGTGTCTCTGCCACGTCGCCCCCCTCAAGACCTGAACCGCCTCCCCTACGCCACGCTGAGGTCACTGAGGGCAAACGCACTGGTTCACGCCCTGCTGCGAGTCACGCATACACACATCAGCCCAGGTGAGTCCTACCTTTACCTGTGCTGCTCTAATTGAAGGTCTGAGTGTTTCAGCATTTGAAATGCTGTCAGCAGTCGAGTCGAGTCAGTGATGTAGATTATTTAAGTCGGCTGAACTGTTCGCTGCACGCTTCCTTCCCTGTTTTTCAGAGTGGCGTGCTGAGGCAGAGTCTCGCAGCAGGTCGGCGGTTCAGCTGAATGCTGTCCTGACTGTGGAGCAGCCAGAGGACCAGCAGGGGGCGGTGTTACTGTGGGGAGCAGCTGTGGACTGGCTGCCTCGCTTCAGCAGAGACAAAGGTACGCTCTGGAACAAAGGCTGTACGTCAAAGATGGACACAGCTGTCGCCAGACCCCACTGTGGGGTGAAATCTCACTTTCACTCTAGTGTCTGTGGGACGGTACGAGTACTGCAGTACTTCTACTGTAGGGATGAGCCTTTGGACACTTTCACATGCAGCACAGCTGGTGAGAGGAAGTTCAAATGGATTCCTTAGAAATGGACACAAGGAGAAAAGCTGTGTTGATACAATGCTTAGGAGGATGTCTGACGTCCTGGTACCACCAAACTAAGAAACTGTCACTTTAGATTCTAGCTTTACTTTAAGAGTTTGTTGCTGTGAATCACACCGACAGTAAATCCTGCCTCCTCAGGGGCTGTTTGGGACTTCCGTGTCCTCCTGGTAAGGGAGGGTCTGACCTCTGACCTTCCAGAGCTGCACTCCACCCCCTGGAGCACCGTTCAGGCCGTGGACCCGACTGACCGCCGAGTGCAGGACTTCCACCGGACACGACGGTGCCAGAAAGGAAACAGCAGCACTCCGGAGCTGGACTTGGACACGCTGCTGTCCCAGAAGTACAGCGGTGAGTGAAACTATGAAAACTCGCCTGAAACGTCCACAGCAGCTTTATCGCCACGTTTAAGGAGCAGCGGAGCTCCTCAGGGTTCCATTCATGGTCCTGTTCGTTTTTATTTTTACATTTTTAAAAGGTTCTCTTCTCCGCTCCATCAGGTGATGTGGAGCTCAGAGTCCAGGTCATCACGTTCTGCTTTCAGGATGCACCGGCTTCCCAGAATGCACCTCAGCCCGTCCTGGACTGCTCCACGTCACTGGAAGGCATCATGGTGGCGCTGAGCGGTGACATCACTTACACCGGCTGCGGGCGCTGCTCTGCAGAGCTCGACACAGACGCCAACGACATCTACAGGCCGTGTTACCCCTGCCTGCCCCACACCGCTGTACGCCGCTACTACAGGTACTGATGACATCATCGGATGATTAACGGTTTTCTTTCTTTTAGTTTTAAATATAAAAAATAACAAGTTTCAGAGCCTCACAGATAAAAACACCAGCATGTGTTGGTGTGTTTTTCAGACCAGGTGTGCTGACAGTGAGTGGGCGGGGCTCCATCCAGGTGTGTGTTCAGGTACCTCCTGATCCTCTGCAGAAGATCCTCAAGGCTCCGCCTGATAAACTCCATCGTAGCTCAGGTGAGACTGTCGTTCAAAGAGTGACGCTTTATTCCAAGCAGGCATGTGGCAGCACAGGCGTGACCCACAAGCTGCCGCCACAGCTGGGTCGGTGTCCAGCCACAGAGCCCGACCTCCTCATCGGTTTCTCTGGTCTGCTGCTGTCTGCAGCTCCGATGCAGAGTGATGGAACATCTCCGACTGGCCGAAGGAGCTCAGCTTGCTCAGGAATCTGCTCTGTGCTGCTTTTCCAGCTCAGCCGGAGCTCAATGTGGATGGCGAGGTTATCACACTCCTCCACCACATCCACCTCACATCCTCCAATTTCACCATCTCTCTGGTCAAAGCAGATGAAGCACAAAAACATCCACTAGTAATCAGCCCTCCTTCTCCTGCCCATCACTAGCACACCCAGAGTGTGTCTGCTGGTGTGTCTCACTGATGTCGCCTTCCTCACTGTTGACCACTTCCTCTGACAGGTGAACTGAGGCCTGTGCTAATACAGTACATGTAAATCTCACTGAGCAGTTGTCTCACCTGGCTCAGCCCTGCAAAGGTGATGTCAGTCCAACCGTCTGAGGGCAGGAGGAGCTGCAGTTACAGAAACTGTCCAGCAGAGGGAGTCGCTGCTTTGCAAACCTGCTGCACAGGAAACCTGCTGGAAAATAATGAATATGCAGGACAGTCAGAGGATGCTGATTCAGCTGAACATCCTGGCTTCTTAGAAGTCATTTAATCATTGTAATGACACAGTGTTGGTGAAAAATATGGATTTACTGTCACCTGCATTCCTGAAACAAGTGCACAGATGTAAATGTGTGAAACAGCCTGAAGTTCGCAGAACGTGTTTGCAGATCTTAATGAGTGGCTGTGCTTCCATGAATGAATCCAACACGGACTGACTGCTGGTTCCTGTCAGCGAGACGATTATAAAAGGAAAACAAACGGTCAGTCGTGGAACATGTCAAAGCTTCGGGAGTTCCAAGTCTCTAAAACGGGAAATGCACAAGAAGACCAATCCAAACCAGCGGGATAGAAACGGAGCTCGCAGTGGGTATAGAGGAGCCATGGAGGACCATGGGTGGATGCATGGATGAATCGGGGTCTGGCAAACCGATTGTTAAAGCTCTTCCTCAGAGTCTGGCGCTCAGATCGAACATTTCAAGTGGAAAGGGAATAAAATGGTGACGAGGCTCCATCCTCCATCTTTTCCATGGTGGAACCAACTTCATCGTTATAAAAGCTCAGAGAGCTGCACCGGGATGCTTTCTTTGGTGATTACATCATCGTTAGTCATGCAAATTCTATTTTTGAGGTGTGTTTGATGAAGCCAGGCTGTTAAAATAGTTTGGTAATAATAATAATACATTTTATTTATGGCCTCCTCGAAGACCCTCAAGGTCACCTTACAATAATATATTAGCAGTAAAATAAAATATAGCAACATAAAATGTAAACATAAACAGTGTTGTTGGTTTGGTTCAAAGAAAGAAAGCTGAGTGAGCATCCTTCCTGTAACTGTGCTGTCACGTGTCCACGTCCCGCGGCCGGCTGAACGCGCACACAGACTCACTGAGGCCCTAAAGGCAGCGCGAGGTAGAAAATGTCTGTAACCCAAAATGTAGTTTATATCGCCTGTTTCCTCTTCCTCCTCGTGTCTGTGGTAACTGCACTTTTTGGGTTACAGTACACTGAGTAGCAGAATGATCAGTCAGGGGGAGGAGTCACAGGAGGGAGGAGTCAGAGGGAGGAGTCAGAGGAGGACTCATACAGAAGAGTCACAAGGAGGAATCAGAGGGAGTCAGAAGAGGAGTTACACAAGTAGTCAGAGGGAGGAGTCAGAGGGAGGAGTCAGAGGGGAGGAGTTACACAAGGAGTTCTTGGTTTCAGATTCTTCCTGGTGTGATTCTCGGCGCCTCTGCTCATCTTGTCTGCATCTGTTTTGTTCCTCAGCTCCGGGGTCGGAGGTGAAACACATCCAGGTGGCAGCAGAGAGGATCCACACCCTCCTCTCCCTCCCGAGGAAGACCTTCATCGCCACCATCAGAAGCAACTTCCTGTGCGATGAGAACAGCATCCCCATCAGTCAGGACTTCACACTGCTGGACCTTCAGTTCCTCCCTGAACCCCGCTGACCTCACAGTGACTGCAGACCTGATGGCAGCTTTGGGATCTGTGGGTCCTGAGGACACGTGTGACATAAGTAAAGAACAGGGCGGGGCTTATCAGAGGTCATAGGTCAATAAAAACTCATTTTCAATGCTTCAGTGATGTTTTCATGTTTCACATTTATACCTACAAATGATAAGTACCCTATATTCTGGAGTACCCTCTAGCAGATCATTACATGAAGGAACCTTTTAAATGCCAGCGCGTCCATGCTCACAGGTGTACACACGGGTGCTCACACACAAACTGCACCCTTTTTGGCTCCTACCTCAAAGCACACTGTGCGCTGTCGATCCTACGTGCTGCACAATAATGTTTAATACTTCGTATTTACTGTTAGCAGCAGGGTTAGCTCCCTAACCCAGCTGAGGTGTAACGAGTTACATTTACTTGAGTAAGTTTTTGAAAAAAATGTACTTTTAAAGGACCCTTTTTGCACAATACTTTTTACTTTTACTTGAGTACATTTGTGAAGAAGAAACGGTACTTTTACTCCACTACATTTGCAAAATTCGACTTGTTACTTTAAAAAAAAAATTAGTCTAACACATTAGATAACATGCTGCCAGTGGAGTTTCCGGTAACTTCTTTTAGCCTCTGATCTCATACAATTGAGATTAGAGGCTACATCGCAGCTCCAGTCACGGCTTCCATCACTGCCTTTGTCTTTTCCCAGAGTAACAGCCAAACAGTGCAAGGAGGATCTATTGGCGAGCACTGCTTGTGAAGGACTTCTCAGTCGTGCAGGACTCCTGTTCACTGCTAAACAGTCACAGCTTCACAGAAAGAACCTTGAGAGCAAACTGCTGCTGAAGCTGAACCATCACCTCACCGAGTGAAGAAAGGGCACATTTTTGCTGAATATGCAGAAATAGATGCACAACTTATGGTAAACTGAGCTGCGTTGTGTGAAGATGCCTCGCTCAGTTTTCTCTGAGGCTGCTGTGCCATTTGGAGCAAAGATGAATATAAAGTTTACAGCATATCTTGTCACTGGACATTGTTTGCACTGTTTATGTATTTATATTATTTACTGTAGGTATTGGTGAAAAAAAGCTTTATGCTGTGAAAAACTGAAATCTGGAAATTAGAATTGTTGTTTTTACATATATTCCTGTTGAAAATACGAAAATTTGTATATTTATTTATTTTGTTTGTCTGATAGCATTTATCTAAAAAATAAATCGGACATTTCAAACAGTTACTCACTGCTTGAGTAGTCTTTTCACAACGTACTTTTTTACTCTTACTTGAGTAACTTTTTTGACGACTACTTTTTACTTTTACTCGAGTAATAATATCTTAAAGTAATGCTACTCTTACTTGAGTACAATTTTTGGATACTCGACCCACCTCTGGGCCACAGTGATGCGGACGCTGCACCGGACCGTCGTGGTGAAGAGGGAGCTGAGTGTAAAAGCGAAGCTCTCAATTTACCGGTCGATCTACGTCCCTACCCTCACCTATGGCCACGAGCTGTGGGTAGTGACCGAAAGAACGAGATCGCGGATACAAGCGGCAGAAATGAGCTTCCTCCGAAGGGTGGCTGGCCTCTCCCTTAGAGATAGGGTGAGAAGTTCGGCCATCCCGGAGGGGCTCAGAGTAGAGCCGCTGCTGCTCCACATCGAAAGGAGCCAGCTGAGGTGGTTCGGGCATCTGACAAGGATACCCCCTGGGCGCCTCCTGGGTGAGGTGTTCCAGGCATGTCCCACCGGGAGGAGGCCCCGGGGCAGACCCAGGACACGCTGGAGAGATTATATCTCTCGGCTGGCCTGGGAACGCCTTGGTATTCCCCCGGATAAGCTGGAGGAGGTGGCTGGGGAGAGGGAGGTCTGGGCCTCTTTGCTTAGGCTGCTGCCCCCGCGACCCGGCCTCGGATAAGCTGAAGAAGATGGATGGATGGATGTTAAATCTAAATCTTAAATGTTAACTCTAAATGTTACAGGAGGCCATGAGCTGCTTCACTTCTTGCCTACCAGCACGTCCAGCGATTTAGCTGAAAACATCGGAAGATCCGTTTTGTCGGCCAACCAGAGGTTCAGCAGTAGTGCGCTCTCAGCAGCTGTGGTCTCCACTTCACAATCGCTGCAGCACATGTCCAGCTAAATCGCTGGACATGCTGGTAGGCAAGAAGTGAAGCAGCTCATGGCGGTGAGAAGTGACCATCATGGAGAGCAGACACAATCTGACCACTACCGGCACACTTTTGCACCCGAGGATTTCGTAAAGCTTTTATTTTGGTATTTCCGTTGATTCGTACAATAAATTTGCATGTTAGCTAAATATTTAGATTTAACATTTAGATTTAGATTTAAATATAATAAGATTTAAATTCAACATTTAGATTTAACATTTAAAATTGTGTTTTAAATATGAAAAGTTACAAATATTTTACTAAATGTTGTAAAAAAATGACTCGAAAAAAGGTTTTTGAAAGGTTTTGAGCTACATGTGGAAAAATGTTGCCATTAATTTCAGCATGTTTCACTTTACAAACCATACATTACCCATGTAAATCTCACAGTCTAAGAAGGCTAACCTGCCACTGATCAGTGTTGCTGATCAATGGCTCATGACAGTTTGCATAATAATGATCATAAACTGAGCTCCCAGCCCATTGTTCCTTCAGTGGGCTGATTTCAGTCATTATGCAAATGTCCTGTTTATAAGATTGAAACCTGCAGTCAGCTGAGACTGAAGGAGTCAGCTGGATGATGACCAAACGTTTCTCCCACTGAAAACGTCCAGATGAACAGAATCGACCTTTTTGGACACACAATATCTAGACATCTGCAAAGAAACACATTTCTTCATCGTCTCCTTTGTTCTTTTAATCCTGGACCTGCATCATCCAGTAATCTCATACTAAGCTACTCTGTCTGAAACGAGCTGCTTTAGCTTAGCTCTCATTTAAATATTTAAACAGTATAAAAACATTTAGGCAAAGACTGCAGAGCTGACAGTTGTTCAGACGTCACTGCTGTTCCCAGTGTTTCATCGAAGCATTTTAATGCCTTTGTCTTATTCTAATATCTGAGATACTCTTATTTCTGTGACTACTTTTACATTTCGGTTTGAAATGTTATTTAAATGATTGAGTTTATAATGAATCAAAGTGTATGTCAACATAAGGAAAAACATCAGAAGTAAATGGAAAAAAACACATTTTCATAAATTTATTTCTTTATTTAATTCTGTTTGTTATGACAGTATTTATTTCAGATTGCTTTTATTGATTTTCAATGATCATATATTGAACTATGTGTAAGATGTTTATTTTTCTTAAAATTAAAACTAATATATGCTTTAAAACATCCACCATGGAGTTTACGAGAAGCTTCTACGAGACAAAATACTGACAAACTGACCAAAAGAAGGAAAAGTCCGCTCCAGTAAAACATTTAAATTTATTCATTCATAACGTCTTTGCTGGTGCTATTATTATGATAAAGTTAAACACACTGACTGGTTATCTAAAAGCAGAAAACACGGTGAATAAAACACGGTGAATAAAACACGGTGAATAAAACACGGTGAATAAAACACGGTGAATAAAACACGGTGAATAATAGGCTGATAATGCATTAAAATCTTTAGTTCTGTGCAAAACTGTAGACCAGAGAAAAATGTGGGCGCTCTCGTCCTTCCGGATCTTCTCTGAGTGGTTGTGGGAGTCGGGTTTTCTTCCTTTTGCTTCAGTTCCCTTTCATTTCGTCTCCCAGCTCGAACAGATCATCCATCAGATCTGAGACAAACCAAGAAGACAGAGGATAGGTTACTAACTCTAAACAGATTATACGTGAGTCTGGGCTGCTGATACGTCAGTCGGAGGTTCACTAAAGACAACTTAAACCAGTGAGTGATGAAGGCGTAAAGTCATGACATACTTAAACCAAAAGATGCAACACGTGTGTGAATATATCTGCTTTGGATTTCTGGACTCATCCAGAATCCCAGTACCTAAAAACCCCTTTAACTTTTATCAAGGCTTCCTCTGAATGGCTGACTTCAGGAAGCCTGCTGAGGGGCAAAAACTGGTGCTTGCAGCGAGCACCCTGCCTGTAGCTGATTCTTTCTTTTGTCACTTCCTGACATGTTTTCTTTTAGCAACAACTTCCTGACTTTAAGCCTTCATGGCTTCATCTTCAGTGAGCGGACAGCTGAGCACCAACAGGAGGGTCTCTTTATCCCTACCTCTGTCTGTTGTGACTCCTTCCTGTCCTACAGGTCCAGCTGATCCTCCACTTCCTCCTGCACCTCCTCCCATCGTCGGTCCTACGCTCCCTCCTGCACCTCCTCCCATCGTCGGTCCCACGCTCCCTCCTGTAGTTCCCGCTAAATTCCCTTCGGGTACTGGTTTCTTGCCCCCACTATCATCTTTGTTGGGCACATTTGGGAGGGGCGCTCCTTTATCGTCTTTGTCCTTATTTTTGTTCTTGTTGCCTCCAAACATCGAGAAGATGCCGCCTCCTCCTCCTTTCTTCTCACCTTTGTTCTTGTTGGCTGAATTCAGAGCTCCCTTCACTGCCCCCTCCACCAAGCTACCTGCTCGGAAAAAACAAACACTTTAGGTTCAAAAACATCTTTTCTCGATCTCCACTGCCCCCCTTCTCTGCAGCTCAGGTTTCCAACACATTTTCCTCATTTAATGTTTTGAAGGCTCTGAGGAGAAACTCAGTAACGTTCCCAAAATTCACCCAGAGGTGAGATCCAACAGCTCTGTCTCAGACTCTGCAGGCCTCAGTAAAGGTTAAATTTCATGACAGCCATACTTGTCCATCAAATGTGGGTTGTTTGGAGGGCTGCAGGAGAAAGCCATATTCTTCTCTTTAACAGAACACGGCAGCAAAGCTGCTTCTGAACAAACAACACCAAACTGCAGATGTTTGCCCGTCATGGACAGCAGCACGTTTGGAGGAAACAAACGCCTCAGAGCAGCTGTGAGCACCGTGGAGGAGGAATGATGATCTGAGTGCACCACGAGCTCCTCTCTACACCAAAGTATTCTTGAGTCAGCGTGAGGCCGTCTGTCTCACAGAAAGTTCGGACCAAACTGGTCATCAGCAGGACAAAGCTCTGAGCGCAGCTGCAAATCTGCGACAGCACGTCTGCATGGAGCTGCTGCAGAGCTCAGAGCTGAGCATGAATGAATGCTGCAAACCTGAATGAGCTGAAGCGACGCTGCAAAGAGGAACTGCTGCCCTTTAATGGACACAGCACATATGTTTACATAATGAAATGCAGCAGGGAGTCACATGTCTGTTTATCAGTTCGTCACCTTGGCGATCTCTCGCTGGACGACATTTTCTTCCTTTTTACAGCACCACCCTGTGCTGGTGCCGTTTGGTATCTAACATTACAGGACACAACAGAAACCATCACTGCAACTTAATGCTGCTGAATCAGGGGGCGGAGTCAGTTTGCTTTAGTTCCTATCAAATAAATGCTGACATGATGCAGTGCGTCACACTTTTGTTCTTCTGAGGCTGTATCGAGTCATTTTAGACCCGATAATGACCAGATGACCTCACCTCCTCATCTTCTGGTGGACACTCAGGAGTGCCCCAGGGCCTCACCTAAGAGGTGCCCGGGAGGTGCCCTCAGATGAACCCATGTTATGACGTGGACAAGTGGCGTCTCTACTCTGAGCCCCTCCCAAATGACTGACTCCTCACACAGACAGGTTTTTCTAGCAATTCCTCAGCTCTGACTCGTCCCTGACGAGGGGGGCGTGGGACTCACATCACAGTTACGATCAGTTAACAGGTCGGGTATGCATAATTAACAATCATTAATAAATGCTTAAACACAAGTTAACTTAATCTGAAAAGGGGAATATTAACTAAAACGGCAGCCTTCTCACCTGCACCAGGTAAAGTCAGGTAACCTGAACAAAAGGACGTAAAAATGAACAAAAACTAAAGAAAATATGAGCTGTTTTTTTTCTTGATACGCAGAATAAATCTGCCCTCTGCCTCTGAGCCTGCTTCTAACAACAAAGCAACAAAACTGACCAAAGGAGCCAAAGAGGAGGTGAAGCCCGGCAGGAAGGAGCTGCTCTGACCCGTCTCGCCAACAACAAAGGCTGCGAAAATCTCAGGTTTTACTAATGAAACATCTTTTCCTCTTTACATGTCTGCAGTAGAAGAGTTTATGCCAGTTTCACTGTTTCGAATCAGACCATAAACGGATGCTTTGTTTTTTTACTCACCCGCTTTTTGGCCGGCTATCTGTGCGAGGTTGTCCATCTCTGCGGTGTTTCTGTCTCTGAGGCGCACTCAGGTGTGCTTTAAGTTCAGCTCTCAGGTGAGAGCGCGGCCGGCGACGCCCATCAGGTGGCTCAGCTGAGGAATCAGGTGTGTCTGCAGAGCAGCCCGACCTGTTCCACCGGCTAATTCATCATTCACAGAAGTGCTCTCCTTTTCTGTACTGACGTTACTTCGTATGTTTCTGTGCATCGAACTAGTTCCAAAACATGAGCCAACACAAACCGCCCATCACTGAATGTGAGCTCAAAGTGCTGCCACGCTCTTCAGGCCACAGACACTTCACACTTTAAATAACAGTGTATGAACTGTTAAACTGTGACTCACCTGAAAACAAAAGCAAAATCAGTGAGTAAGTATTTCTATGATACGCTACTTTCTGTTTCTGCTTCTACTCTCAGCTACTGCTCTGATGCTCAGATGTTATTTGTAGTCTGTACCAGTGCACGTGCACAGTACACAATGTGCACGTGCTCCCCTGTAAAATAACAAATCTGACCCTAGAATAAAACTAGTTCATGCATTTATTACCTCCAGGCTGGACGACTGTAATTCATTATTATCAGGATGTCCTAAAAACTCGCTGAAAAGCCTTCAGCTGATCCAAAATGCTGCAGCAAGAGTCCTGACAGGGACTAGAAAGAGAGAGCAGATTTCTCCTGTTTTGGCTTCCTGTTAAATCCAGAATTCAAAATCCTGCTCCTCACATACAAGGTCTTAAATAATCAGGCCCCATCTTATCTTAATGACCTTGTAGTACCATATCAGCCTATTAGAGCACTTCGCTCTCGCTCTGCAGGCCTACTTGTTGTTCCTAGAGTATTTAAAAGTAGAATGGGAGGCAGAGCCTTCAGTTTTCAGGCCCCTCTTCTGTGGAACCAGCTTCCAGTTTGGATTCAGGAGACAGACACTATCTCTACTTTCAAGATTAGGCTTCAAACTGTCACGGTTCTGGGTCCGTTGGACCCAGTATTTTGAGTTTATTATGTTTTGGTTTATTTCTGCTTCATGGATTGTTTTCTTCTCGTAGTGATGATGATGATTATTATTAGTTTCTTGTTTCTGTTTATCCGTGCTTAAGGATTTGTTCTCAGTTATATCTCACGTTTAGTTTAGTTCAGATTCCATGTGTCATTCTGTCTGTCTCTCAGTGTAAAGTCTGCATGCTTGTTTAGTAATTCATGTTTCCTGTTTTATTGTGAAAGTCTTTGTCTTATGTTAGTGTGTGCAGCTTAGCTCCCCCGTCTCGTTAGCCCTGATCTCTCCCAGCTGTGTCTCCCTCCTGTTGCCGATTCCCCCGTTACTACCCTGTGTATATAAGCCCTGTGTTTTCCCATGCTCAGTGTCGCGTCGTACCATCAGTTTTTGCCTGTGTGTTCTTGGTCTCAGTGTTCCGTCCTCACTTTATGTTTGTTTTCCTGCCCGCAATAAAGCTGAGGTTTTTTGAGTTACATTCCATTTTCCGAGTCCTGCATTTGAATCTTCATCTCTGCCTGCCCGCACACAGAGCCTTGACACAAACTTTCCTTTTTGCTAAAGCATATAGTTAGGGCTGGACCAGGTGACCCTGAATCCTCCCTTAGTTATGCTGCAATAGACGTAGGCTGCTGGGGATTCCCATGATGCATTGAGTTTTTCATTTCCAGTCACCTTTCTCACTCACTATGTGTTAACAGACCTCTCTGCATTGAATCATATCTGTTATTAACCTCTGTCTCTCTTCCACATCATGTCTTTATCCTGTCTTCCTTCTCTCACCCCAACCAATCACAGCAGATGGCCCCGCCCCTCCCTGAGCCTGGTTCTGCCGGAGGTTTCTTCCTGTTAAAAGGGAGTTTTTCCTTCCCACTGTCGCCAAAGTGCTGCTCATAGGGGGTCATATGACTGTTGGGTTTTTCTCTGTATGTACTATTGTAGGGTCTGCCTTACAATATATACATATATTACATATTTTATAATTATTTTTTTGTTATACATCTAATTTATGTATTCATGTATTACATATATTCACGACCCCCCATCAGGTCACAGAAAGGTCATTGATTGGTCACCTGTGTCACAGGTAGACTGTCATACCAAACCTGTGCAACGTTTCAGTTATTTTCTCCTCACATTTAGATCAGTTCATAGAAATGGATTATTTATGTGTGTGATGAGCTACCTCAGAGACTCTGTTTGACCAGAGTAATAATTCCACATAACTAATTTATTCATTTAATTTATTCAATATTAAAGGACAACCAAACCAGAAACAATAAATGAATGTATTTAAAGTCCATGTTCAAGCATTTTAGTTTTTATTACCCAACAATCATATGACCCCCTATGAGCAGCACTCTGGCAACAGTGGGAAGGAAAAACTCCCTTTTAACAGGAAGAAACCTCCGGCAGAACCAGGCTCAGGGAGGGGCGGGGCCATCTGCTGTGATTGGTTGGATTGATCCATGTTAATGCTGACAGCTCTAATAATAACAAATGATTAAATGCTGATTATTAGAGATAGGTTGATCATATTTAAGATTGAAGCATTAATTAATGGCAGGACTTCTTTGAGCAGTTTTGTAGGAATGGGGTCTAAAAGACACGTTGATGGTTTGGAGGAAGTAATTATTGAAGTTAACTCAGAAAGATCAATTGGAGAAAAAGAGTCTAACTTAACATCAATGGTACTAAGAGTAGCTGTAGATAATATTACATCTGTGGGATGATTATTGGTCATTTTTCCTCTAATGGTTTGTGGCACGCCATTTCCTTTCCAGCTTACGAGTTATCTGCCTGAAGCTGTGCGTTTCTGAAAGACGGACAAAAAAGTGGATTTTTTTTTTAGTCTTTATTCAGGAGTGGGAGTTGATTCCTCGGGGGTCGGGATGTGCTTTACAGCTTCCTGTTTTAGTTTCCTTGAGATGTTTCTTCAGCCAATTCGAAAAGATCATCCAGCAAATCTGAGAAGAACCAAAAGTGAGACATTATGAACGAATCCATTCAGCGGCACAGCTTGTACACTTCCGAGGTTGCCATATACAAAGAGGCTTCAGTGTGACGGAGCGATGTGCAGTCCTGCTCCTCATACGTACCCCCATCGTTGGCAGAAGCACTTTGTGGTTTTTCTTCACCTTCTCCTTCCATCGCTGCTCCGCCACCACCGCCAGCTTCAGGGAGCGGCCCTTCAGTGAAGAGACCCTTGAATCCGGACTTCCGCTCCTTCTCATATTCGTCCTCTCTGTTGAAGAGTCCTCCTTTGTCTTCGCCCTTGTCCACCTCCTTCTTTTTGTCCTTGTCGCCTCCTGTCCGTGAGAAGATTCCTCCTCCACCTTTCTTCTTATTCTTGTCTTTGTCTTTGTTCCCTAAATGCAGAGCGCCCTTCACCGCACCCTCCACCGCATCTCCTGTACGAAAAGCACAAGTTTAAAATAATGGGTATACACGACGTTCTTTCCTGCACTTCCACTTCCTGTTCCTCTTCCTTTATAGCCGCAGAATCAGGTGTTGTCCCACTGCGACTCGTATAAAGGCTTTATGGATGTTAAACCATGCCAGGTAACTGTTAATACTGATAATCAGTAATAATCACTCAGCTGAACCCAACGAGAGTAATTTTCCAACTATATTTTCCAGCTCCAGAGGCCATCTTTGAAAAGATGATCTCACTTGAACTTGTGAGATCACAGTGAGCATGTTTGCAATGTCACTGTGTATCGTACTGGTTTAGAAAGGTTGTCCAGTCTCGACTTTGTCATGTAAGCTGTAAAAGTATTTTTCACACATTGAAATCTGAGACAATGCTTGAACATGAAAATATCAAAACTATTAAAGATAAAAGAATTAAACTGTTATTTGTGTTTCTCTCCATCAAAGCGAATCAGGGTCTGTGATGTGTCTGAGCATTATGAAAAAAGCTGTCCTGTTGAGTCCAGTATTTGAGCGCACACTGAAAGAGTTGTTGTTACTGTTGTCTGTGCATCAGCTCAACTAAAAAAACTTAAGTTTGAGTTTCCACCTGACTGCAGCTCCGCCTGCTCCACCAATCAAAGCAGGAGCAGAAAAACGAATCAGCTTCACTTCTTTTCCATTTATCATTATTACTGTTTTTGCACTCACCCACTTTTTTCCCGACAATCCCGGCCAGTTTGTCCATGTCTGTGATTTTCTGTGTTGCTGTGAGGAGACGTTTCCCTTCTCAGGCAGGTGGAGGTGAGACTGGAGCCGGTGACACCTCTCAGGTGTGTTTGCAGACCAGCTCGACCTGTTCCACCTGCTGTGACCTCACAGAAATGTAAAACACAGAGTGTGGTTCTGACAGCTGAACTGCTGTTTGTTGTGCTGCGGTGATGGTTTTGTGCATTCGTTTGGAGCAGTGGTGTCCCAGCAGGACAAATCTAAAAGTAAAGCGCTGTCCTCTCCCCGTGTCCCCGTGTCCCACAGCGCTGTCACAGACATTTTACTCTTTTACTTTACAGCCTGTTGACTTTTTTTTGCCAGTGCTTCATTTTTCATTTACATTTTAATAACCCTGTAGATCCCAACGGTTAACCATTTCCCACACAGCTTGAGCCTTTTCAGCGGATTTCGTAGATATGTGGACATCCACACGTGATTGTGCTGCGTGTCATGTAAACACACGATTTATAGAATATGATGCATAAACAGAATATATGAAGTATTTAAAATGAGCTCAAAGTTCAACACCTGTAGCAGTCGGAATATTCTACTGCAGCATTAATATTTTTACCTTTAATATTTCAACATCATCGTTTATTTGTATAGCACTTTAAAAACACAGCAGGCAGACCAAAGTGCTGAACAACACAAATCAACACAACAAGCAAAATTAAACATACAATAAAACTGAGAAGAAAGGTGTCAGTTTCCTACAGAGTTAAAAGCCGGGAATAAAAATAGGTTTTCAATCTGGATTTAAAGACCTGCACTGATGACGCTTGTCTAATATGGAGGGGAAGCATCGGAGCTGCAATTGAGAACCCTCGTTCTCCTGAGTTTTGGCTGCGACATAGGTACCGACAGCAACAGCTGCTCAGCTGAACGCCACGAGCGAGCAGGAACATGACAGGAGCCGGTGTCACCGGCCTGGGTCTGAAGGATCCAGGGATTTTGAATAAGCATGTGTATTTTTGGTGCTGCTGCCCTTTGTTTCCATGTGTTTGTGTATAGGTGTGTGTGTGGGTGTGACAGAGCACCGGTTCTTCAGGCCTGGTGGGTGTGTCTGCCAGGTGCCAGGTTTAACAGTGTGGCTGAGCGCGCCTCGACGTTGGATTGTTGCGTGAGACTCCACGTCAGTCTTCTAGCTTAGTTTAAGTCTGTGAGTGTGTGTCTACTGGAATTAAGTGTCTTGACAGCTGCCTCTGTTATTTCCCCTCAGGAGGAGCGTGGAACACTGGAGGGCAGCGAGCACAGGGTGTGCGGACACACGGGAATGGCGAGCACGGACTTTTGAGAAGAAGACACGACACGGGAGCGCACGGGGATATATTGTCATTCTGCTGCACTGTAAATAAACACGCTGCTCAGCATAAAGAGTCCAGGGCCCTCATTCCCCACAGCCAGACCATTTAAACATTTAAAAACCAATAAAAAAGACTTTAAACGAATCCTAAATTCAATGGGAGCCAATGTAAAGAATCCAGAACCGGAGTGATGTGATTGAATTTTCTACTACCGGTTAAAAATTGTGCTGCTACATTTTGCACTAACTGCAGGTTTGACAAAGTGCGCGACCCGACCCCTATTAAAAGGGAATTACAATAGTCCAGACGTGAGGTGATAAAAGCATGAATAAGAGTTCCCGAATTGTGTTTGGAAAGGAAAGGCTTGACCTTCGACAGGCGTCTGAGGTGATAAAAAGCTGATTTTAATATTTACATGACCATCGAAGGTAAGTGCGGAATCAAATTTAACACCAAGATTAATGATTGAACTTTTCAGATGGGAGGTCAAAACACCAAAATCGACATCTGGAGAATCAGTAGAACGATGCGGGCCAAATAAATTTGTTTCCGAATTGCGATCATTAAAATATAGAAAATTATTTGACATCGCTAAGACAGTCAAGCAGAGATTGACATGTGGAGGTATCCAAATGACTTAAAGGTAAATAAAGCTGACAGTCATCAGCATGCAAACGAAATGACACTCAGTGTTTACGAAAAATCGCACCAAGAGGGAGTAAATACAGCGAGAAAAATAAGGGCCCGAGGATAGATCCCTGGGGCACACCCCAAAGCAGAGGGACCACGGAGGGCCAGCTTAACACAAAAACTCCTTTTGGACAGATTTGATTTTATCCATGACAATGCCAAATCAGAAATTCCCACACAGTGGTGTAAGCGGGAGATCAGCAGGTCGTGGTCCACTGTGTCAAATGCAGCTGTCATGTCCAATACACAAGCACAGCATATTTACCAGGATCAGTCGCAACAAGAATGTCATTCATAGCTTTAACAAGAGACTGTGAAAGGGCTTAAAACCGGATCTGAAGATTTCAGACAGCTGCGAGTCATTCAAGTAGTCTAACAGCTGGGTATGTACAATCCTCTCCAAGGTCTTACTTCATAAGGGAAGCTTGGGGAAAGGTCTAAAATCTTTATTATTATTATTATTATTATTATTATTATTATTATTATATATAATATTGGTTTAGTCTAGAACTTTACCTCAGGAAGTGTACTTCCTGAGAGTACTTCCTGAGAGTCCTCAGGAAGTACAAGCTGAACAGGTGCATCAGCACAAAGACCCACAGACTCAGAAACAGTTTCTTCCATAACCACCCTGAACTCATACACGCACCGATAACTACAGTCCCCCCCTATCTGCAACAACCAGAACTGTATATACAGGAAAGCCGGAAATGAGCGGCCGTGAAATCCTTCTAGCCTTTGTTCAAGTCCACCCTTACTTCCACTTTTTGTCCGGTCACTAGCGCCACAGCGTGAAAACTTTAAAATTGACCCAGAAATGTCGCTCCGTTGTTTTGTACATTTTTCATTCTCGAGGAGCTGGAAAAACTTTATCGTTGTCACCGGCATGTTTGGTACCTTAGACTCATCAGAGACAATCACATCCAGGTAAAATAATTTTATTTAATCTACACGCATTTAGGAATTACTTAGCTAATTCAATGGATAATTTCAGTAGGCCGGGTAGGCCACTCACTTCTGTACGGAAGCGTAGAGCTGCCACCCAGGCAAAAGAAAAATACAAGTGTATCACGTTATAACGTGAAAGGTTTATTGTTCTAACAAGATACGTTTCCTGTTTGAACAACATAATATCACGTTATTACAATATACATAATTATCACGTTCGTACAATATAAATATTATATTGTACAAACAGGAAAAGTATCTTGTTAGAACAATAAACCTTTCACGTTATAACGTGATACACTTGTATTTTTCTTTTGCCTGGGTGGCAGCTCTACGCTTCCGCACTTCCGGCCTACCCGGCCTTTGAAGGACCCGTCCTACGTGGACCAGGTGGGTCGGGTCCTTTGAAGCATGCTGCCCCTGAATTTGGAGAGCATTAGGCTACGCAAAAAGGTCACAAAGCTGAAAACAGGCTTATTTTTGAGTTCACAAAAAAGCTTGTTTACACAGATGAAGTCTATAACGTTTAAGTCTTTTCACAGCGTATTAGAATATTTTACTTAAACTTAATAACCTGAATAATGCTTTGATCTCTTCAACTAATTGGAATTTATATTGGCGCTTTATATCGTACAGAAGATCGTACAATAATAGAAAGGAGAGGAAATTAGGACAGGAGGTCTAAGGCCTCTGTCCTAATTAGTTATTACAGCAGTGAGCTTGAACTCTGTGTCTAATACTGAGCTTCAGTAAAGATTCAAGCTGCAGTTATTTATATTTCCTCACCTTAAATCTTCACTCAAAGACAAGTAAGTATCTTTGACAGTGTGTATACAGATGTGTTATATATAAGAGACAAATATTGTTCTTTTAATATGTTGGCATCACTAAATTTGGCTCAGTGCTTACATATATGTGTAAAAAGCAAATGTAGGAGCTGTGATAACTGTGTCTGATAGAATGAAGAGTCGACTGATATATGAAATATTCCTTTATTGGGTGAGAAAATCAGACCATGTCATAACTGCTTTAACCAATTCACACTACAGCCTGGGTTTGCCTCTTATCTGTATTTAATTTTAATAACTGTACAGTACTCTGTTTTTGGTAACTATGGTCTTTGATGTAAATATTTAAAAAAAAAAGTGTATGTTTCTGTTCTGTGTCCTGTTTGTTTGTATATTTGTTTTTATTGCTGTTGTTACAACCAAATCTCCCCCTGTGGGACAATTAAAGGATTATTCTTTAAGTCATACAGAATAGATATCAGAGCTTTAAACAGGCTGACGTCTGCTAAATGGGTCAAACTGGGCAGAAAGTCTACAAACACATAACATCCTTATAGAATATGATGTAACACTATAGATCAACTTAGCTCAGAATATATAAAGCATATAAACAATCACAGCAATATGATGCAACAAACACAGCAGCTACTGATCCAAAATACTCAAAGCTTCATAGAACTGAAACCAACATTTATTTTAGCTCCATTCTGCTGCTGATACAGACTTTAGGTTTCTGAACATTAAACTTGTTGCTGCCTTTCATAGTGTGTAACTTGAAGGCCCTGAGTACTCTGAGTACTTTCTCCCACACTGGAAACACTGGGATGATCACATTATTTGAACATTACGTAATAAGACTGATTCAGCACAGACAGTTATTTTAAACTTTCCTAGCAGTCCTTCACAAACAGGGAACAGTCTGTCTATTCTCTCCATCTGTCAGCTGCTGCTGGCTCTTCCTCCTCCTCTTCCTCACACACTGCTGAGTTTGTCCTGGTGGATCATCAGGGCTGCAAAGCCTCACAGATGATGTGCAGCAGTGGGTCCCTCAGTCTGTACACCTGAGCCATCCTTCAAATCCGGGGAAATGAAGGACGCATTTATCGGCCGCATTTGGAGCAGCCTTCGTCATGTCGCTGTGACGTAATCGGCCTACAGATGCGGCCTCAGGAGGATGCAGACCCTGATTTGGGACACTGCTTAAATCTGACTAAACAAATAAAGCAGGAAGTAATGCACACTGGTGACAAAGCTCTTTTAATTGTGCCTGTTTATTAAGGCAGGACAAACAATATAATGATAATAATCATAAAACAATCAGACGGAAGAATTTGAATTTTCTGCTGAACATGAAGTGAAAGAAGATAAAACACAGCAAACATGATATGATGTAGTCATCTCAGGAGGCTGCAGGTGGAGGTTTGATGGGGCTGAAGGAGGTTTTCTATTTAAATAACCCGCCAACGACGTTCCCCAGACCTGAGAGAGAAACGAGAAATTAATATCAGACAAACACAGATGGAGCCGTCTCTGAAGCTGCAGTTCCTCCCACGTCCAGCAGAGGCAGCAGCGAGTCGACTCCCACACACTGACCTCTGTGGATATTTTCCTCTTTCATAACACCTGTACAGGTTTGATTTTTTTGGATGATAACGTGACAGGGTGCCATCAAATTCAAAATGAAATCACATCAAATTTAAATATTTGGTCTAAATCAGCTTTCTGCTTTCATCCTGCACGATGCCAAGTCACATGTAAACACAAAATGTTTAAAAATGCTGCTCCATTAGGCAGCGCTCACCTCCTCCACCTCCTCCACCTCCCTGACCCTCGTTTTTGTTTCCACCGTCGAATGACAGCACGTCATCGATGTTGAGACCTCCTCCTCCTCCTCCTCCTCCTTCCTTCTTCTTCTCACCCTCCTGGCCACCCTTCTGCCCCTTCTGTGCGTATGCACTCATGCCCTTCTTCACTGCACCCTCCACCACCTTACCTGCACAACAAACAGCGTTTAGGCATCCTCACCTGAAGGGCTCTCACCATCACATTTATATGTACTGATTATTACTGCTTATTTCTACTTTCAGCGTGAGCTATTTCATCTGTACTTGGCCATCTGCAACCTGCCGACACAGCTCCACAGCCACAGATGGAAGAAAGGTCAGGGAAGGCAGAGGGAAGAAACAGGAGCCACGGCCGCTGAAAGGTGAACCGTGTCTGTGCGTGTAGTGCTGCTAGTTTGTGGTGACCCTACTTTTGGAGACATGCTGAGCAGCTAGGTTGGAGCTGGTGGCCTCAGCTCGCTCTCTAAAGCTTCTGGCCTCACGTTAGCGTTGCTGTGGAAGGGTACGCGTGGACCAGTTTCCTCTTTTTGTGTCTGCAGTACCTGATGGGCGGTGTGGGCGTGCGTGACGTGGGCGTGTACCTGCTGTGCTTCGTGTCTGCTCCCTGAGCTTCAGTGGCTGAGTTTGCAGAACAGGCTGAACAACGACGGCCGAGTGCGATAATTACACTTACTTTGCATTGACGTTTCTATGACAACATGATTGATTGCACTGTAAACAAGGCCGCCCTCACCGACACGGCCGTGTGGAAATTCCTGTCAGTTTCACGCAGGAATGTGGACGGACAAACCGGGGAACTGTCGGTGTTGGTGTTTGCATCGATGTTGTTGCACACCTCGTCTTCTCAACAAAGTCCAAAAATTACGTTAAATATTTAAATTTTTTTTACTGCAGGCTGAAAATGAAATGACTGCTCATTCATAAAGTCTGTGATTTAGTATCAGACAGTGTTATCGCTTCCTGGTTGTGAGTCTGAACTAAAGTGTGAGTGCTCAGTCAGCTGATCGCCACACAACATTTTATCCATTTTTCTGTTTTTGCTTAAAGAGCAAAAGGATTTTAAAAAGCGTGGACAGTTTAGATAACCACAGAAAAAGTAAGATAATCATAATCATGATAATAGAATGAAACATCAAAATAAACAGAGGTCGTAAGTTTACATTTCTAATGAAGAGATTCAACTCAACTGTTATGACCTAATTAAAAATCTTTCATTTTAGCTTCATACTTTGAACCTTTTGAAGGAAACTCTCTGAGGTTTGAAGCTGTTGCAGACAGCAGAATAAAAACTCTTCTCTTCTTTGAAATAATATTTAAAGCTGATGAAATCTGAGAGATTTTCCTCAAACTCACCGGCTTGCTGTCCCAAAGCACGCGCAATCCCATCATTTCCCCCGGGTTTGCCACCGAAGTCTGCCATGACTGCTGCCGCCCGGAGTGTGTTTGTGGATGCTGAAGCATCTGTCTTATACAGGAGGGTGCGCTCGTCCCCTCAGGTGACGGGATACGAGCGCCCCTCCCGCCCTGCTGAGGTGAGGCTGCCGCACAGGGCTGACCTGTCACACAGGTTTGAGGCCAGGCGGCAGCATCATTTATCTATTATATTATGTATACAGTGTCAGCTCACGACAACTGCTGTTGTGGTTGGTTACTTCAGACTTTTAATAAAAGACCTGCTCAAACAGGAACGGTAATTTGAGAAGATGGCAGCACTGAGGTGGAATACACCTGTGATGGTGGGAGTCCAACAGGTGACTGAACAGTTTCCTCTAGATGAGAGATGAGTGCAAACCTCGCTCATAAATCATTTGTAGACTATGAATGTGAGCAAAACAGCATGAGTCAAGTCAAGTTGGCTTTATTGTCACTTCAACCATGTACAGTTAGTACACAGTGAAGCGAAACAACGTTCCTCCGGGACCAAGGTGCTACATGCAACATAAATTAACAGAAAACACTAAACTAGCTAACTAAGAGGCCTAGTTAGCTGGCTAGCAGAGGCAAGACAGACTGGCCTAACATAAATGAACAAAAACTATCTAACTATCTAAGGAAGACTTTTTTTTGTTAAGAGACAGCAAAGTGCACGTGCAAATGTGCAAACAAGAGCAACAAAGTGACAGTGTGACAAAAAAACACAACGTAACATAATAATAAGGTTTTGTAGGTGAAATGCAGAGATCTGTTTGGGCTCTTCTGCCTGACAGGTGGCAGGTGTGCTCCCTGAGACCGAATGAGGAGTTAATATGCAGCTGAAGCTCCTCTATGGCTGACGCAGTCTGAGGGAGGAGCTCCGCTGCCCTGCAGGGTGGAGTTGATGAGCTTCAGGCTCATCCCAACGATGCTCCAGCCGACGAAACTTCGTAATGACTCAGTGTTTAACACGGCAGAGCTGAAGTGACTGAATCTTCATGTTTTGACAAATGTGAAGAGTCTCCTGCTCTGTGTGTGTGTGTGTGTGTGTTCTAAAAGCCCTGCATGAGTCACGCTGTATTATTTATGTTCATAATAAGCTCGTTGACAAAGAGCTTTTTCACAGGACTCCGGGGTTAATCAGGTCAACAGGACATCATCACGTGGGTACCTGCAACATCCCAGGCCTCAGTTCGTTGATGGAAACTCAAAGATTTATTTCAAAAGGTCAAACAACGAAAACAAAGAGACAACAAACAAGTGAAACAGAAGCTGTCCACATGTACACCGTGACCTCAGAGACCTACATTTATCTCGCAGTTTGTTGTTTGTTTCACTGGGATACAAACAACATGCTGGAAGCCAAACTGGGATCTTCTGCTGTTTGCAGGATTGCCTCACAGCTCTCGGGAATCGGTCAGCGTGTGAACACAGCGAGGACTCAGTCACATCCTGGTGTTGGTTTGAACATCTAGAGACAGATGTGTGATCAGGGTAAACGTGCAGCCTGCCTCACGTTTTATAATCTGAAACCTTTTGGGGAGTAACGCAGTGTGAGTTCACTCGTCAGTTTCTGCGAAGCTCGTTGTTGTTTATTGACCTGTCAGACCGGTCGATTCACGCTCTTCTCTCGATGGAGGCGCCAAGGATAATCCGGTGTCTGATTGGCTGCAGAATCCAGGTGTTGCTCCGGGCAAGTGATTAACATTTATGGGTTTGACTGTAGCCGCCCTGCTGTCACTGAACGCCTCTCTTTGTTTGCTTCACAAATAAAAGTGGGTTAAGTAACCACGGAAACCAGGTGATTGGATAGAAATTGCTCCAGTCTTGATGTTGTTCTTGTTAAGAAGTCACAACATTTCAAGCTACTTTACAATTTTGCCAGACCCGTGATCTTTGTGATATCTGTAGCTTGTGTTCTACAAGATATTTAATTATATTCATATCACATCGCTGTAACCACCGGTGACGGGTCCGACCTTCCTGTTCCCTCTCTGTAAACATTATGGGCAGATGCACAAACTTGTTTATTGCTGGATCGTTCAGGACATGCAGCCTTTTTGTTCGGTGGTGAATAGGAACGTTGCGAGCGTGCAGGAATATTATCAAAATGTTATATTAAAGCAACAGCTGCTGCTCGAGGGGTTGGTCAGTCGAGCACGTGGGGAAACATTTCTGCCTGACAGGTAGAACCATGGTTTCCACGTCTGCACCTGTTGTGGGTGCAGTGATTCAATAAGCTGCAGAGGTGTGCTGAGGGAGACCGTTCTCATTCCCAACGCGTAACATACCGATGATTTGTCATGTCCCGAGGTGTCCCACAGGAATACGAAAGCTGACCTTCCGTGTCCCTATGATACGCGCCGGATTCTGGAGGGAATCCAATAGAATGACTGAGTTGGCTGTAAAGGAGGTCTGTAAGATGAGCAGTAGTCATCCTCCAGCCTTATGCAGTCTTAATCCACGACTGATAGAAAACTCCAGGCCTTCCTTGAGCTGGTGATGAGACTGAGCAAAATAAAACCGGAAGAATCTAAAGAGCAGACGCAGAGAAGCTACGTGGAACAGGTCTTTGACTGGCGTCTGTGTCTGTGTGCCACACAGCAGCTCAGAGCGTCCTCATGGAGGTGCTCCATCGTTCTGCTGAGGGACTTCAACACTTGTGTGGGCACGAGTGTGACCTGGACAGGTTTGAATGGGAGAAACGGCCCAGTGTGAACACGAGTGGTGTTCTGTTATTGGACCTCTGTGCTAACCACACATTGAACACCGTGTTGAAGGATAAAGGTGTTCATATTTGCATGCGGCACCAGGATTTTGTAATCATACCATCGGATCTGCAGCTGTATGTTTTGGACACGTGGGTCAAGTCGTCATCACCACCTGGTGACGACTTGGTTGGGGCGATGGGAGAACAAACATACAGTGAGGGTGGGAATGTCTGGCTGAGGCCGCGAGATCTTCAACTGCTGCCTTGTTGTTGTCGGTGAGGCAGTGTGTCATCGTCAGGGGTCCTTGACAGGAGCATGGCGGACCTCTGACCTCCGTCTGTGACAGCGAGAGTACAAGTAGCGTTTAGTCAAACCGGTGATGATGGAGGGAAAATGGAAGTTCATTGGTTTACAGAAAGCTTTACTATATTCATGCATTTCAAATTCGCTCAGGAGATCTTACCAACATCTAAACGTAGAACCTTTCTGTAAAACACCGACACTGTCATGGTACAGAACGACTCCGTGTTATTAAAACTCATCGTTTGAGTTTCTGGTTATTTGTTTATTATTTCTAGTGTTTAGGTGCTCCTGTGTGCCTCCTCCTTGTCTCCACGCTCGTGTGTTTCCTGTTGTATTTTGGAGAGTTTCGCAGTTTTTTTTTTAATCGAGGTCTTTTTATTGAAAGAGATTTTTATACAGTCACAACAACAAATAAACATACAAGCAGAGGGACACACTGCTCATAAACTGAAACCGTCCCATCTGCCAGAAGGAAAAGAAAGAAAAAACAAAAAAGGCAGAACGACTTATATAAACTTGACATGTACAGACACACTGTGGAGGAGGCAGCTATTGTCCATCTTTCCATTTGCCAATAAATGTCAGAAATGTTTGCCAGTTAGTGTGAAAGCTGGACGTGGCTCCTTTGACGGAGCATCTCATCTTTTCCAGTTGAAGTTACTGCATAACATCTATGATCCACCGTGAACATGAAGGAGGCGAAGAGTCAGTGCTTTGAGTTTTGAGTCTCGTCTGATTAGTCTCAGCTGCCGTTTCCTCGTCTCCCTGTGTGTGCTTCCCTCTCTTCTCTGTCGGATCGTCTTCGTCGTCAGCCGTGTCCCCTCCTCCTCCTCCTCGATGTCTTTGCTCATGGTTGTAAGGTTTTTGTAATGTTTTCCATGTTCCTCGTGTTCTTTTGTTTAGCTGCTCCTGGTTTCAGCTTTGTTGTGTTTTTGTTGAGCCTCCGAATAAAGACTTGCTCTCAGTTTAAGCTCCGCCTACGCCTCCGTTTGTCTGCGCTTGGTCCGCTCTCTCTCATCATCACACGGTCTGCCTCACACATATAAATATATTCTTGGAGCAAATGAAGTAGAGCACCTAAGAAACGAGACAGAAAGTGGAGCTTGGACTCTGTGGTTGTGGCTCACCAAGTATAAAAAACAATGATTTTGTCACGGATGCTGAAGGAACCAAGTGCAGGCACTGACGACTGGCGTCCTGTGAGTGAGCTTTATTTACAGGCTGGATGAAGTGCAAACAAAAGTAGAGAATGGTAGTGACATAAACTAAGAAAAACCTAAACTGGTAACGAGAAACATGCAACCTGAGACAAAGAACGAGAGAAAAGCTGAACGTTGGAGAGAATGACAGCAGGAGAAACACCAACACAGGCAGGACAACGAGAGGAACAGCTGGGAATGATCAGACATAACCAGACAAAGGAAGCAAAGCGGAATACACTGAAGAGGACTGCACTCAGAAAAATAAAGGTGTCAACTGGAACCAAAAGTGGTCCTTTAGACTGATGCCGTAGAAGAACCTTCAAAGGTTCCCCAAAGAACCATCAAGAAACGGGTCGTTGGGGAACCTTTAATGGTTTTTGAAGAACCTTTTTAAAATGGTTCTTTACAGAATCATTTTAAAGAAACTTGAGTGGTTATTCAAAGAACCATTTTAAATCTTTCAAAATAAAATGCATCATAAATGGAATTGTCTTGGCTAGGGTAAAATAAATACGAGCACAGCACAGACATGTTTTAATGGTTTATTGCCAGTTTGCAGTATACAAAAAGACAAAAAGACATTTTAACCCTCAGCACAACATCACTACTCATAAATGTCACATATTAGTGTTTTAAACAGTAATAAATAAAATTCTTTACTACACTATAAATAAAAACATAAATACTATATCTATAGATAACACAATGAATACATGTATTGGTTAATTAATAAAACGTCAAAAAGTGATAAAAACACATTAGAAATAGCAACAGCTTCATAACAGACCAATAAAATAACATTTTCACCAGCAGATGTTTGCATGTTCAGTAAAAAACAACGTTTTTGATTAAAATGATCAATGAACTTCAGCATTATGTGAGGTTAGTTTCATGTTGGACTCGTTGTCCTTTGTTAGTCCAGTTTAGGACCATGTCTCTGACGTTTGTATCATATCAAAACAAGCCCACACCTGCAGTTGTTTCAGTTTTTTCACAGGTGTTTCCTGTCAGCTGGTCAACCTCACTCAGGTGGACATCCATATCAGCCAACCAAACGACAAGCTCCTCCCTTTGTGCTTCAAATCCCTCCCACTCTGAGACAAGGAGCTGAGAGAGAGAAAACAAGGGTCAGTTATAAAGAAGAGAGAAAGTGAAACCCTCCTCAGAGGGTCTGACTCTATCTCACTTTGTACAAGCCTGCTATTAAAGTTTAGCATTTAATCGTGAAATAATTAACTGCTGGGTGCTGACATGTAAGAGAGCATTGCAGGAGTGACACAGGTGGGTATTGTATTACTGCATCACACATTTAATTCATTCTGTTTGTGTAATTATGTAACCACACAATCACTCCACCCCATGCACCCCCTCTACATCCACACACTTAGCAGCATATTAGGAGTGATGTCTCTCCATGAACCCAGATTAAAAACACCTTCAAATGAATAAAACCACATCATCATCCATGTTATTTGAACAAGTTTATTTCATTTTCACATAATTTTTTTTACCTTGTGTACATTTCAGAAGCACTTATTTTAAAGTATTCCCAATAAAAGATCTCTCATTCAGGATTTCCTTTAAACCAATGAACATATATGAATATACACATTTTCAGAGAAGCAGTTTCCCATCAGTTCGGTTGGACACTTTCATCTCAGGCGGCTGCAGACGGAGGTTTGAGGAGGCTGCAGGAGAATCTGGACCTCTGGCTTCCTACTTAAAGAGCCCCCCGAGAGCGTTCCCCATACCTGAGAGAAAAAGGATCCGATTAATAAAAGACACTGAATGTGAAAAGACATCAACAGCCGGGGCCAAAACCTGCAGTTTCTCTAGTGTCCGGCAGGGGCAGCAGTGAGTCAGTCTCCATAGACTCCCATGTTAAAACTGCAGCAGAAACAAATGTTTACAGTCTGATACACAAACTGCTTGACTTTTGCTTGCGTGTGGAGGAAACTTCTACAGCTCTTATGTTGAGTGTAGGCAGACTGCTAAAGAATGTGTCAGGAGGAACTCAGAGGACGTTTTTATTGTTCACATGTTGAATTTTTTAACAGCTGGGATGCAACGATTTCATAAACCCACAGAAAACATGTTCAGCTGCTACCAAACTCAAAATGAGTCTTTAGTTAGTTTAAATGTTTGGCATGTTTCCTGTGGTCTATCGTTTATGAGGAAACTGCATTGTGCTGTCATTTATTAAGGTTTGTGATCCACTGCTGGTCATGAAGTGCAAATTAACCTGCACAACATAAGATCAGTTTTAAAGTTGTTTCACTTTATAGTAAGAAAAGGATGCTGTTACAGATCCTGGCACAGCTGGGATCTTATCACATCCACATCATGTGACAGCTGTTGCTTTGCCGTAGCTGTGAGCTTCACAGTTACAGGAGGAAACGAAAAGGAAGTTAGACAGCGCTCACCTCCTCCTGCTCCTCCTTGATCCTCATTCTTGTTTCCACCGGCCAGTTTGAGGACGTCTCCCACGCCGAAGCCTCCTCCTCCTCCTCCTCCTGCTCCTCCTTGATCCTCATTCTTGTTTCCACCGGCCAGTTTGAGGACATCTCCCACGCCGAAGCCTCCTCCTCCTCCTCCTCCTCCTTCCTTCTTCTGCTCACCCTCCTGCTGCTTGTTTCCACCCAAGGCCTTCTTCACGGCACCTTCCACCACCTTACCTGCACAGTAATGATTTATTAGAGGACGTCCTCACTGATGTCATCTTTTTATCATCTTTCCTTTTCTTTTTGTATTTTTATAATTTTTGCTAAAACTGTTGAACTGATTCTGCTTTAAATGATTTATTAAATATGTTCATGTTTGAATGGAACCTGTTTTATTTAATAGTTCTGTAGTTTCTGTGTCTGATCATCTGTCTGACATTTTTCTCTCATCTTTGTTTTTAAACTTGATCCATGAGTAAAGTTATGCTCTTTGTCGTCATGGTTATCATTGAGCTGTGTGTATGAAACATGATGTCAAATATGATGCGAGTAAGTTTGACTCTACAAAAACGTCCCAACTTTAAAATGTTTGAAACACGATCTAATGATAAAAAGAAAAAAGTGCACATTCTTTCATAACATATTAAAATCTTTGCCTTTAGCTTCTGATTGTGCATCTTTAGAAATAAACGGCCTGAGGTTTGAAGCTGTTGCAGACAGCAGAATAAAAACTCTTCTCTTTTTAAAATAACATTTAAACCAAACTCACCGGCTTGCTGTCCTGCAGTACGAGCAATCCCGTCCATGACTGCTGCTGTCTGGAGTGTGTCTGTGGATGCCGAAGCTTCGGTCTTATACACGCGGGTGCGCTCGTCCCCTCAGGTGATGTGGTACGAGAGCCGTTCCCGCCCTGCTGAGGAATCAGGTGTGGCTGCCACACAGGACCAATCATGTTGGTGTGAACCCAGGCGGCAGTTGAAGAGTGACGGTGAGGAGCTCCACATGTAAAAGTCACATCGCCTGCGGTCAGAGCTACGCCAATACTATGAGCATCACCTACTGGCTCTAAAAACAATGAGGGGTGTGTCTGCATATTTAAGTGACAATAACAAGCTTTATTATTAATGCTCATAATAAAAACCTGCTTTCATAGAACTGCATCAGGACACAGCAGGAAGGACTGTGTGTGTGTGTGTGTGTGTGTGTGTATGCGTCAGTGTGTGTGTGTCAGTGTGTGTGTGTGCGTGTGTGTGTCGGGTACGTGATTGGCTGCTGAATCCAGGTGTTGCTCTTAGCAGATGGTTTATGGGTTGGACTGCACCTGCCCAGCTGTTGTTGAACGCCTTTCCACATTAGTTTACAGTAACCATGGAAACCAGGTGACAGGACAAACTCACCTGCAGCCTTTTACGCGCAACATGTTCATGTTGATCTTATTAGCTCATTTACAGGAGTCAACATAATGGAAGCAATTCAAGCAACATAATTTCACGTCTTCAGTAATAAATTTTTTTTTAAAAATGAGATAAAAACAACATTTTTAAATTTGAAATATATAAATATATATTCATGTTAGTCCACATTTTGAGACTAAAACTCAAAATCTCAAACTAGCATAATAAGATAACATAATATAAAATCCAAAACATTTAACATTCCTGAAAACCCTCTCCTGTCTGATCATTTCCTAATAACATTTACATTTACAATAATTGATTACACAGCAGTGGAGAGTAGACGTTTATCAAAGTAGATGTCTTTCTGAAAGCGCTGCAACTAAGTTTAAGAATATAATCCACCCACTGTTATCATCTTCAATGCCCTGTACCAACATAGAGCAGAGCAGCTATCTGAACGCTGCCCCAACAGAGGTCGATTATCTTGTTAATAATTTCACCTCCTCACTACGTACGACTCTGGATACTGTAGCTCCTGTGAAAACTAAGGTCTCTAATCAGAAGTACCTGACTCCGTGGTATAATTCTCCATCACGTAGCCTAAAGCAAAAGACTCGTAAGCTGGAGAGGAAATGGTGTGTCACAAATTTAGAGGATCATCATTTAGCCTGGAGAAATAGTTTGCTGCTTTATAAGAAAGCCCTCCGCAAAGCCAGAACATCTTACTATTCATCACTGATTGAAGAATAAGAACAACCCCAGGTTTCTCTTCAGCTCTGTAGCCAGGCTGACAAACAGTCAGAGCTCTTTTGAGCCAACAATCCCTTTAACGTTAACTAGTAATGACTTCATGAACTTCTTCACAAATAACATTTGAATTAGAGAAAAAAGTATCTGTGAGTGCATCTACATAAGAAGGGACAGTGTTTGCATCCCACCATCCACTGTAAGGACACAGATGTGAGCTCCCACGAGGTACCTGAACTGAAACTAGTTGAGGTTTAGTCCTTATACAGAACAGCAGAAACAAGTAGGCAACCTTTTCTGTGTCGTCTGGAAACATTTGGTCTATATTAACTTTTCTACGTGTGTTGTGTAGATCTTCACAGTGCAGCAAAAGTGGCCCAAGTATGGAGCCTTGTGGGACTCCTACAGAGGATTCAAGCTCAGCAGATCTTTGGTATACACTGTTATGATTAAATCCACATTAAATCATAACAGCTTCTTCAGAAAGATGAAAACGTGTGAGTTTCATAAACAGATTGTGACTGGCAGTATCAAATGGTTTTAGTCGTTTGCTGTTTTTCCTGCTATATGTTTCTTTATTGTTTAAACTCAGTTAATCTTGACTTTTAAAAATTAGCGAGGAGTTTCTTCAACTGCCACTTTGTGACAGAAACACCCATCAGCTGCTCTGCAGAGAAACAGGTTTCTCTTTCGTTAAGTGACAGTTTCACGCGATCATCAGCAAGAAGTAAAAATACTTGTGAGGAACGCCCTGCAGACTGGAACATACCGACACATCGCTGCACCTGAAAACATCCAGTAAATCTGGAACACAAAGCTTAATCAGGTCAGGAAACAAAGAGCAGACAATAAACTAACTGAAAATAGAACTGCATTCCCAAACACTGGGAACGTTCAGCAGCTCAGCAGGTCGGTCACATGATCGGGTCTGAAAAGAGGATCTCAGAGTTTTTCAGAAGTAAAGAAGAGCCGAGGTTCAGCAATCTGCAAAAACTCTACTGTGAAGACAATTTATAAAAATCACAGTTTTACAGAAGTTTATGTTCTGGGTCAAAACTCAAACTCAAAGTCCAAGAAAAGTGCAGATCAAAGCATCAGTTACAATTAAATTACTATTTAAAATTACGATTTAGAAATTCAAATCAACACAATAATAAAAAAGATGATATAGATTCATAATTTAAAAAATGATGAAATAAAATTTCTAAACTGAAATAAAGTTCAATATGAAGAAAAAATGTAAAATAATAATTTGCTGATTTAATGTTAAGACACCAGACGTCAGATTTCTGAGGGTTAATATAAGAAACTCATCGCTCTGGGGAAAAAGTTTAAATGATGACAGGAATCAAAAAGCTTCGCTCTCCTCCCGACAGCAGGACGAGCTTGTTGCTGCGCATTTCTGACACTGGGTGACGTTGCAGCAGCTCGGCGGCCCTGCAGAGGAGCAGCAGCGCCTCACACATGTGGCAGCTTTAACATTTAGACTAGAAACAGTGTTTCGATTTTAGCAACTCTGTTAAAGGAAACGCAGAATCACTTTAAAATGAACACTAGTTAATCAAATATTTAACATAAAGAGTGAAAATTTACACATCGCATAGTTTTAGCACTGGCTTTAAACCAGGACAACAACAGCCACGCGCATCGAAATAACGAATTCTGTGTTTAAATTCAAAGCATTTCCTGTTTATACGGCGAGTCTTCCTTTCTGAGTCCTACAATAAACATCATTTTTCTAACGGTGGACCGAGTGACACCCGGGTGAAGATGAGAACCAGAAACCTGCAGCGTCAGCAAAAGTAAAAGATATTCTACTGGATATCAATCAGAGTTGTTTTATTGTGTTTGCTGACAGGAAGCAGGAAATCAGGCACATGTTTACTCTGAGCCCCAAAATAAAAAACTGAAAAATCCTTTCATCAGCTCGTCTGCGCGGGCGGAAAACACGAGCTGAGTGTCTGTGGGCGACACAGACGTTTGCTTTAGTGACGACACACAAACACCAGTCTTTCAAGTCTTTTTGTTTGTTTGTGTTTTTGGTTTTAAATTTAGCAAATCAAAATTCATTTTTGAAACAAACGTTCCCCCTCAGACCGTCCCGGGAATACTGCGGACACATGAAAATGCTCCACAGCAGGTGAATAAAATATGAAGCAAAATAAAATCCTTTGAATAAAAACAACAAGAACGAATCAACGTTTTGTGACACTGAAGACGACGAAGCTCAGAATGTTAAAACATTTTTATTTTGTTGTTAAAAATCAGCAACACATACAGGAAGTGTGTGTGTGGATTAATCGTTTCAGTGTGTGTGTCAGCAAAGCCACGTGCATTTATAAGGCTTCAGGTAGCCCTCTGTCAGGGGGCGGAGCCCAAAAGAAACCTGTGGTCCACAACAGCCAATCAGATGAAAGTGTGGAGTTAAACCGACAGTGTATATGATGAGCGAAGGCGGCGTAACCATGGTGCGCGGGGGGAGTGATGAGGAGGGTTTCTCTTGGTTAATGAGGGGTCAGAGGTCAAAGGTTGAGCAACAGATAAAATATGAAGATCCTTCTTCTTCTCTCGTTCGGTGACGGCAGGAAGTTCAGAGTCTGAGGGAAACCAAATGAAGAGGAGAAACATTTTGTTTAAAGCAGGTGAGTTAGGTCAGCTGACGTGAAGCTTACCTGTGACAGGTACGGTGCAGCACATATATCCAAAGGACATTTTAATCAAGGACTTTTGACCTGTAATGGATCATTTTTGTGTTGTATTGATGCTGAGCTGTGGGCATCTTTCCTGGTGACTCGCATCACCGAGCTGCTTTTCTTTTCTGTATGTTCTCATAATTATGTTGTGCCTCCTGGTGGCAGCTTCATGCTGGTTTATTTGCTTGTTCTCTGCACAGAAACTTTATGATTAGCACCACGTTGGTCTTATTGGGGCCATGTTTGTTATTTACAGCTAACAGGAGCAATGTGAAACCTGAAGGGCTGTGGGCTTTCACACCAACAGCTGTGGCTACAGTGTAGCTGCCATCACCAGTGTGTGAATGGGTGGATGACTGGATGTGTAAAGCACTTTGGGGTCCTTAGGGTCCTAAAGCGCTATACAAATACAGGCCATTTACCATTTAGTGTACTGCACAGAAATGCCACCAGAGGGCAGTAAGTGCTGGTCTGCTGAGCTGAGACACTTACAGATGTCCGCCATCAGCACCAGCAGGTGATCCTTCATCTGCTCACTCATGTACCATCAGGATGTCCGATAAGAATCTTTGAACCAAGGTAGGGGTGTTGTTATCTACTGACTCTGTGGTTTAAAAGGATGTTTGCATTTAGACGAGTTAACTGATCTAAAAGTGAACCGCTCCAGCAGTTTGACCTGCATCTTCGGCTAGTCAGACACAGCTGACATGAGACTGATTAACTACGAGGGGGAGGGCTTTGTCAGGAAGTGCAATCAACTCTGCAGAAAAGAGCGAGCGCACTCTGATCGTATGAGGATCATTATCATCCTGCTTCCCCAAAACTCTGCAGATTCATCTGCAGCTGAAACTCAGCATCACCGCTCTTTCATGGTTTTTCTCACCTACTGTTCAGCTGGTTCAGTCTGTTCTCCTCCTGCGTTTGGTTTTTGCAGCTCAGTCTACAAATCAGAGAGAAAAGAGGTCAGTGCAGCAAATTTGTCCATATAGAAGCTGCATTTCTCCCCAAAACAGAAGCCATTAACACAACACTAATGACATGAATAATCTCCTTGTGGTTTGACTCTGAGACACCACTTTAAAGGTTTGCTGATGTAAAATAGATGTAAATAGAAGTTAAGCTGCTTATTTTTGGGAGAAATGAAACTTCATTTGGAGCAATCAGAACCACAGCAAGGCGTTCAGAAATCCAGAAAAGTAAGACGAAGCCAAAGTTGAGCAAAGGCGAAAGAAAAACTCGTGTTAGTCGCTGTAAACAACCTGCTGAGATCATCTGTGATCATTTCCAGCTCCTACTTTGGTTTCTGTAGGCTCCTCAAGAGAACATGGCTACATATGATGCGATACATCAGGAAATATATTTCAAAGTTACATGTAGTCATTGTCTTCATGGGTGCAGAGTTGTCAGTTGTGGTTAACAGAATAAAGAGCAGTATCATGCAGCCGTTTCCTGTTAGTGTTGTTATTCATCGTCAGCCTCTTTTCTGCTTAAACACCCTTCATGCAGGTTTTGTTTCTTGTGTCGTAGGAGCAGAGATTGCTGTTCGATTCCCTCTGATACTTCCATACTGCCACCGCTGTCACAGCACCCACACCGCTTAAATCAAGCCCAGCTCTCAGAGAGCGCCTGTCAGCATTAAACGAAAGGTCGGAGAGGGATCATTAAGGCTGTCAAACAAATTCTCTAGATTCTACTTTTTTCTTGTAAACATGCTCCTTTTCCACATTCATTTTCCTTTGTTTTATTTTCACATATCTGCTGGTTGTTTTACTGTAAATTCGCTGGTTTCTTTTCTTTTAAGTTTACAGTGTTTTTGCTTGTTATTTTGTTATTCTCCTTGTCCAGGACCTTATTTGTCTGTTTTAACTTCATACGCAGCGACAGTAGGAGGACTTTATCTAAAGGAAATGATATTTTACTGATGTCCAAAAAATCCCTGACATCTGGTCTTTTCTGATCTGAAATGTCTGATTCGTGAAGCTGTCGATGTCAGATAATCAGGCAAGAAGCTTCATGCCATGCCACCCCTCCCCCTCAACCAATCAGGCACCTCCTCAGGCACTGGCTCCGCCTCCTCCTGTTCACATCCAATAACCAGAGAGTTGGAAATGACAAAGGACAAAAAAAGTTATACACAAAAAATAGACTGTGAATAATTACTGCATGAATGCTGAACACATGACTTTGACTCAGTAGTCATGAATATAATGAAACACACTTTATGTGAGTCAAAATTCTGTCACGACTTTCAAAATTCGGTTTAGAAATATATTTTTGTAATTTTGTTAATGTGCAAAGTAGAAGTCCAGCTAATAAATTACTTAAAAACAGAAATTTGAAATAATTGTATAATACAAGTATAACCTTTATCTGTAACATGTGAGAAAAACAAACCCCAGGTTATACAAATAAAATAACAACAACACAAAAGCAAAAATGGAAACGAGACGCCTCAGTTCTCGTTTATATTTAAAATTTATAATCAGCTGACGTCACTCACCGTGCTAACGAATCCGGTTGCCGCTGCCGCATTCTCCACCCCCTGCACCGTTGCCTGGGCAACCTCATTGGCCCCAGAAACAGCGGTGTCGGCCACGACGTTAGCCTGCTCGTTCGTCTTCTGAGCAACTGGGAGACAGGAAATCAATGCTATTTTTATTGTTTACGTTTTAAAGTAAATGAGAAAAAGATGAATTTACAAACTCGTGAATGATTTCGATTCTTGCTTCCACCATTGCATAACTTCAGTACAGTAAGTGCAGTTTGCACTGCAGGTGCTTTACCTGTGTTCACACCTGTCACAACTCCCTCCATCGTCTTACTTCCTGGAAAAAAAGAGAGAAAACCTTCGTGAGAAATGCATAAATCAGAAGCAGAGAGTTTGTGTGGTCATTATTCCTCTCTGGCTCTTCCGCACCGTGCCGCCCCTCCCTGAGCCTGGTTCTTCTGGAGGTTCCTTCCTCTTAACAGGGAGTCTTCCTCTCCGCTGTCACCGAGTGCTCGCTCGTATGTTTGTTGGGGTTGTCTCTTTACTGTACAATATAAACCAGCAGAATGCAACACTGTTTGTTTTTGTGCCATATAAATAAAATCAAGTTGATTCGATTCACCAACAGTGGCTGGAGACTTTCTCGCTGGCTTCTCAGTGCTTACTTTGCTGATGCTTCATACAATGTTCGTTCTTCACATCAGCGCAGCAGCACAATCACAGCCGTGTTCATGGACCCGATTTTATGAGTCTGGATTTCAAACCCTTCCTGCTGTTTCCAACGATTAAAAAGGCTTCAAAGAATCAGGCCACAGCTGTTAGAGGCGGCCAGACAGAAAATCTCATCTCTTCACCTTTGTTATAATCTATTAATCTGTTTCATGAAAAAGCACCATTATCAGACTCAGCTGTTTTGCATGGATAAAGGATGATGATTGTTTATTGGTATGAATAAAAGGCCATTCGCTGACAGCAGCCAATCTGCAGCCTCGTTAATTATGCATCATCTTTGCATCTTTGAGCTTCTTCCTTCCTGTAACTGCGCTCGTGCAGCAGCCTCAGCTTCAAACATCAGCGCTGCAGGGAAACAGTTTCCACGGTGTTTGTGTGAGATCAGCCGACAGCGAATCACAGACAAAGAGTCCGTTCACTGCGAACCGTCACATGTCCGAGCAGCTCGACGCCCACTGGCTGAATTACAACCGAGTCTGAATCGTTTCCAAACAACACGAAGAAGAATGCCGAGTGTTGAAGTCGTCCGTCCACCTCGCTGTCTGATCAGAGGCAGCGCGCCGTCCCCAGAATGTTAATAAAGAACAAAACAAGGGGAATGAGAGCAGAGAGTGGGCTGCCTGGGCGCAAAGTGGGTGACATGAGTGAATAATTCAGAGAGCTCAGTTTATCTGTGAGGTAGAAACCAGGTCAGCCTCCGTCTGGACGTTTAAAAACAGACGTTTGCTTGTTGCTCCTGGTTTTATTC
>NC_140538.1:2141667-2186667 GCF_057382185.1 Mchenga conophoros
GACGTGGCAGAGGAAATGATGAAGGAGTGGATTCATCACCTTCGTCCTCTGAAACGAACCCGAACGTGACTCAGCAGAACACGCAGCTCTCTCCCACACTTACCCTTGGCTGCCTCACCTCTTCTCTTATTGGCTGACTGCAGGCGCCGAGCTATTTTTAGATGCACTTTATTTCATGTTTTTCCCCACACTGATGGGCGAGGCTCATCAGCAGCACTGTCTGTTGTGGGTTACCGTGGCGATAAGAGCTGTCTTCTCAACAGTAGTGATCGATGCAGACCATCAGCTCTGCGCACACACACACACACACACACAGGCGTACACAGTAATGTTATACATTATTGATTCTCATGAAGAATTCTCTAATAGCTGCACAAAGACGCCTATTGATGGTTTGTGTCATTGATCCTCGTTGGGAAATGTGACCTGAGAGCAAGAAGCAGATTCTTCTGATCATCAGTGAAAGGACTGCAGCGCTTTGTTTACCTGTAAATCACACTTTTAACCAGAAGTGAAGAATTATTCACAGCTGATCAGCTTCAAATATGTCAAATATAAAACGTCCAAAAGGTTTCAGCTTTGTGGCCTCTTAGAAACAAATGCTTCAAAAACATTTTACACCAAATCACTTTCCAGCATCGTCTCTGTTATTAGTGACAAATCTCTCTTTACCGCCAAGCAGCAACAAGAACATGAAACCTGCAGTTCCTCTGACGTCCGACAGAGGGCGGCAGCGAGTCCGTCCCCATAGACTCCCATGTTAAACCTTCCATCAGAAACACGTGGTACACAAACTGTTTGGTCTCTGTGGATCACTTCCTCCTTTATAACACCTGTATGGAGGGACAATGTTTTTATAACTCAGCTGAGTTAAAGTTAGCATTATTAGGGGCGTGGCCTCTGTGAGTGACAGGTGAATGGTGGCACAGGTGGTTGTAGCTGCTAGTTGTCTGCTAGTTTTTAGTGACATCATGTGACCAGTAATATCGGTGCTGTGAGTCACTGTACTCACAGAGCATCTGAGGAGGCGGAGCTCCAGTTTTGGTGAGTGAAATTCCAGAAATCAGCTGATTGTTGCAGGTATCACCAAGCTTACTGGGCATTATCCAATAACATGGTCACGTCTTAACAAACAGCCTAAACCTTCAGACCCAGGAGGTGTGGCCTCGTGTCGGCTCAGCGTGTCCGTCCTCTTCTGCTTGAATTTGAATCCCAGCAGAGCTAAAAACCCTAAATACTGAACTGAGATGTGTAGTTAAATGTAGCTGAAGTGCTTTTCAGTGAGCGTGATTATTGGATCAGATATCACAGATGTTTGTATTCACACTGCTTCAGCTGCTCGCCTTCAGGACACAGACAGACAAAGGGCTCTTTAATCCAGATGAAACAGAGAATAATGGACTGGAAAATACTTCCAACACAACAATGAAATAAATACTTTTTAGTGTAATTATGACTCATATTTCAGTCTTCAGTGGGAGCATTGGCAAAGTGGATTATTGATGACGCTCTTAATAAAAATACTAAATGCTGTTTTTTTGGTTTGGGGTCTGTAAGCATCACGCATGCTGTTGCTTTTAAAGATTAACATTAAAACATTAAAGTTTTAATGTGAAAAGTCATAGACAGGAAGTTTGATGGCTCAGTGGAGCTGAGAGTGTCATTAACATGTTTAATACTCAGTTTGGTTGGTTGAGTCCAGCGTGTGTGTTAAAGCTCATGGATGAGTCATCGAGTCTCATGATGTTTTCCTCCCGACGAGCTCAGGACTGAACCTCCGTGAGGAATCTGACGGCTAATTGAGACCCACCAGGTTGAAGTGTGTGTGTGTGTGTGTGTGTGTGTGTGTTTCTCACATGCCTGTTTGTGTTAATTATATTTTCACAGCTGTGGTGACCTGCATGTTTCTGCAAAGACAGCAAAAACTCAACGACTCTTAATTTTAACTCAACATCTTCAGTTCAACCTGACACGCACGCACGCACGCACGCACGCACACACACACACACACACACACAGTTTCAGACTCGTGTATTTGAAGCAAACACACGAGTCTGACCTGAATCACAGTAAATCCAGTGAACGTGGATCTGGGACTAACGATCATTTAAACATGGATCACTGAGAACCAGGATGTCCTGGTGGTGCGTTCACTGACAGTACGGAGATTCTTGCTCAATAATAATAATCCCACGTGTCATGGACCCAGCAATGTGTGCCTGAGTTTTTGGTTTTTGTCAATGTAAACTGACTGACATCTTTGCATTATTCTTGTGAATTCTTATTGGCCGTTTTTATTTAATACCGGTCAGGTGACCCTTTTTGGGTTTAAAAGAATGCCGAGTCAACGGACGGCTGGGTGTCAGAACCTTCCTCCACTGAAGCGTCCCGCTCAATGGAGGAGAACATAATTGAAATTGGAGACTCTGTATTGTTTGTTCTAAGCTAAAAGATTATTCTGTCGTCTTTGTGCACTTTAAGCCTGTTTTCAGCTGTTTTCTTTCCTTTACATGGTTCCTGCACAAGCGTCTTCTTATGTGTATTTATTGATTATTGACCATTAGCTCCAGTTTAAAATAGCCCAATATCCTAATACCTCATTTGTATTAACTCATTAGTGATTCATCCTTGTTACAAATGTCATGCTGAAGCTAACAGCACGGAGCAGCAGGTCAGCTGATCGCAGCCTGCACACAGAAAATTCTGCTGGTAAAACAAACAAGTTCGATTATTTCTAATTCTCAGAATCAGCTGACGTGTTTCACCTTCAGACCGTTCCAGAGTCAGAGGCCTCTGCTTTTTGGGCCTCTGCACTGGGATGAGGGGTCTGTAAACGGCTGGTGGGCTGGGAGGCAGAGCAGTTAATGTGCCGGAAGAAGATTGTTGAGCTTGTTTTGTTATCGCAGCAAGCAGGAAATGCCCCCCCCCCAGGCCGTTTTCTGCACAAACACGAGCTGGGACAGCACAGGAGGCAGAAATCTTCACGTTTCCCCAGAACTCAAATCTATAGACAGAGAAGCAGAGTTTATGGAGCTGCTGCCCCCTGCTGGTCACATCTGCAACACACAGCCTGGGCTCAAAGTATAGACTGCAGGGAGAAAAACACAGGAAAACATTCAAAAAGCACCCACGTCAAAGACAAATGAATCAAAACATCACATAAAAAGGTAACCATTAAAAAAATACACGTGGCACAAATGAGCCCAACTAACAAGAATCCCACAAGACGAACATTTGGAAATTTTTTGTTAGCCTTCAGGCAATAATTCTGATTAGTACAGTGCCGGACAGGACCGGCAAAAACAAGAACAAAGAACAACAGTGACCGAGTATTAATCACAAAAACAAAGAATAGCCACAATAAAATGAGTCAAAACAGCATAAAAAGCAAAAGCTCAACGAAAACCACACTTCCTCAAAATCATTTTCATCCATCCATTCATTCGCTCCCGCTTATCCTTTTCAGGGTCGCTGGAGCCTATCCCAGCGGTCATAGGGCGAGAGGCGGGGTACACCCTGGACAGGTCGCCAGTCTGTCGCAGGGCCAACACACAGGGACAGACAACCATTCATACTCACATTCACACCTAGTGACAATTTGGATTATCCAATTAACCTATCCCCACAAGCTGCATGTCTTTGGATGGTGGGAGGAAGCCAGAGTACCCGGCGAGAACCCACGCAAACACGGTGAGAACATGCAAACTCCACACAGAAAGACCCCGGCCTGATGTTGGAATTGAACTCAGGACCTTCTTGCTGTGCAGCAACAGTGCTAACCACCGTGCCACCGTGCTGCCACAAGACTCAAAATCATTTTATCCACAATAAATCACACAGATAACACAAATATGGCCAGCACGTGCACAATCCCTCATTAGTAGTAGTAATCTTCATTTTCTCATTCCTCCTCCTCCCCCCAGCTCTGAAACAATGCACGGAAACGATCCCCACCCAGAAGACCAGCTGCCCCCTCCTGGCTCCGGCTCCAGGTCGGCCTCCGTCACTGCGTCCTGCTTCACTTCACCTTAATCAGCTGCAAGCATGAGAAAATAAAAGTGTCAGAGTGAGACGAGGCCCCATACCTCGAATAAAAATCCCAATAAAATCAGCTTCTACTAAACGGATTTTAAAGTAGAGTTTGTTTCAAATCCAAACTGAATTAAACAGAAAATCATGAAAATAAAAATCGAGTTTTAGTTTCTACATCTCAGCCAAGATCAAGACTTTAATTATTTTAAATTTCTCTGTATTTTAGTTTTGTCTAAAAATGTGCATAAAACAGGTGCACAGCAGTGCCCTGTGTCCTGCTGCAGGAACAGCGACCTCTGCTGCCACAGCTGGGTACTGCACACAAACTAAAGTTTAAGAGGAGCAAAGTTTTAAACAGACCAGGACAGAGACGAAGGGACGTTCGGCTTCAGTCTGGATAAAAATGAAAATCTTTGGCCTGAAGGAGCTGCTCAAAGAAAATGTCCTCACGTTCAGGTCGAACACTCACAGCAGCTGCAGCACAAACAGAAAGGAAGGAGGCGGGTGGATTTCCCCTCCTCTTATCACTCTGCACAAGCACAGACCCTGAGTCAGTGAAGGAATCTTAATGGAGTCAACAAGGAGGTGAAACTGTCCGTACTGTGTTCACACAGAGAGCAGCAACAACAGGCACAACGCCCACTGAAGCCTTTTATCGAGCGGCTCAAAGACATAAAGTACCTCAAAGTATTTAATAAAGCAGGTAAATAAATCCAAAATGCTACAAATGCAGAAAGCTTTTCACTCACAAAAAGAAAAGGGCAAAAAAATGTTCAGAAAACATTAAATGAACTGAAAATGTCTCTGCATGAAAGAGTGTCGATCACATTTATTGATCCGTTATAAACACAGAGCTGGAGCCGGTCGGAGGAGGAGGGGAAACGTGACTAAACCCTTTCCTCCTGCAGAGGAAACAGGAGGCGTGACCTCCTCCCTCCCCCCCCTCCTTCTCTCTCCTCCAGCTGTTTAAAACCGGCTGGCGCGTGAGCCACACAGATGCAGACATGACGGCAGTGGGAGAACTGGTGCTGGTGCTGGGATTATTGGTGAGCGCTCACTGCGAGGTGAGAGCACGAGACCCCGAGGTGGAGGAGGAGGAAGGGGAGCTGGGAGGAGGAGGAGGAGGAGGAGGAGGAGTGCTCCCCCTTCACCCCAGGACGACCGAGACCAGCCCACTGGGAGAGACGGGGAGCAATCCGGCCCGATCCGGGTGAGTCCACAAACCACTGCCTCCTCACTCTGCAAAAGAAAAATAATTTCATAGAAAAAATGTTTTTTTTTTGTTTCAGTGAAACTTTTTGTTGCTGTGAAGTTTTTTTTTGATTATTTTGGATCCTATTATTTATTTGGCATTTCTGCTTTTTGTTTTCATAGTTCTGGAACATCTGTTCATTTCTACTCCTTCATGGTTTAATCTTTATTTTGCAACCCCCTTATTTGTGAGTTGCACCACTTTGTGCTCATTTTGCATCCCCTGTTGTTTTTGTAACATATCATTTTGTTTATTTTGAGTTTGTGTGGTAATTTTGCATCCCGTTCTAGGGTAGAATAAATCCACCTCTCTTTGGTGTTGGGTCACAACACGTTAGCGCGAGGCTTGAATCAGCGTTTGTGTCGATGTGCTCAGAAATAAGACGTCTGGTTGGGATAACATTTCCTGCTCTTGCTTCCTGTGGAACATCAGGAACAATGAGAGCGGCTGTGGCACTGAAGGCTGTGACTTTGGAAGAGGCGTCCTCTGATTCAGATGAAGCTTAAGATAATCTTTGGTTAGGGCTGTGGACTCACAGTGAGCACGCTAAGTTTGCAAGGAGAAGCTCTTTGTCTTTGACTTTGTGGCTGTTCTGCAGTTTGTTTTGTCGGCATGTTCAGACACGCTCACCGCTCTGGACCTCACACGCTGATCTGCATCTTCTTCACGTGCAGGGCCTCCTCTTCATCGGCTCTTTGTGATAGGTGTAAAGTTGAGAAACAGCTTTGCCCTGTTGACTCTGTCATGCCAGCATAATTTTAACAGGCTGCAAACACATGCATGATTCATGTCCCCTTAAAGCCTGTGCTCCAGCTGATGGTGAAAGAAGTCCTTTATTCAGAGTCCCACCAACAAAGTGTAGTTCAGATATGAGACGGGGTCTGTGAACACATTAATCTCTCGTATCTTTGGACTTGAGTAAACATCTCCTGTCTAATTCTGCATGTCAGCACTTTGGTTTCTAATGGCTTTGTCATCATTTTGCATCCCTCTTTTACTTTGCTTGTGAATCTGGTGTCTTTGCATCCATCTGATGTGTGGTAGTTTTCTTATTTATGCCTCCCTGTCCTGATTTTGTTGTTTGTTTGTTTTCTTCCCATTTTGTGAACATTTTGTGTCCCGTTTGGTTTGGCTTCTCTTTGAGGCCATTTTATAGATTCACTTGATCCTTTTGCAGCACTTGTATTTAAGGTCATTTTATGGGTTCAGTTTAATTATTTTGAATCACCTCTTTGACATTCATTCATTTCTTCTGTTGCGATGTTACTTCATGTCTGCTTGACTTTTTGTTAACTTGACATTTTTCCTCTTTTATGCTCATTTTGTCTCCCCTTCTTCATTTTACACATTTGGCTGTACTTCCAGGTCCTTTTGGAGTAACTGTGACATTTTATCATTATTTTACTTGGTTTGTTTTTGAATTTGTAGATTTTCTTTCTTGTGTGCACATTTAAGCAGCTTTTCAGTGATTTTACAACTTTCTTGGGGCCATTTAGCATCCCCCTGTTGGTAGTTTTGTGTCTCGTTTGAAATGCCTTTGCGTTCACTTTTAGAGTATTTTCTAAAAGACAACAGTTATATAAGGGAGGACTCTCTGACAGTGAGGATTATCTTACAGTGTTTGTTTTTCCTTCAGTCACATTTCATGATGTCTTAAGTGGAGTGGACGCTGAGATGTGGAACGTGTTTGTTGGAGCTGAGACTGACAGACTAAATAAGAGGATTAAATCTCCAAAAGGGTGACTTTTTTTTGTTTTTGGAGTATGCTCAGAGGCCTCGGTCATTATTCCGACCCACATCCATCGTACAGATTCCCAGATAAAACGATCCCCCGGGCTCTCAGCAAAACAACCCTCTATTAGCTCTTTAAGTGCCCCCATCAGCCCCCATCACCACAACGCTGCTTTAATCACACAGGCGGAGCTCTTTGTGCTGTAACGATAACAGCTCCTTTCCTCACGGAGTCGGAGGGCGGCTGACTGTGTACATTTTCATCAGAGGTCAAAGGTGAACGGATAGTTTTTGATTCCTTCATGTCGAGGCTGCCGACGTTTTCAGGTCCTTTAAAAAAGATCAGCTCGAAACTGCAGACGTGCTGCAGGAACATTCAGACCTTGAAATAAACACTTTATTGTATTTTATTCAGTTTTTTTATTTATATTTTCTCTTAACAAAGTGAGCTCTCTGTTTTTTCTTCTTTTTCTTTAACCCTTTGACGTTATTTGAACAAGATACTACACTGTGCAAAAGTCTTGAGCTGGCTCTCATTTCTTGACAGTTTACTTCCAAGAACTCGGACTTCCTTCCCGTCTCAGTTCTCCGGCTTCCTGAAGCTCTTCCAAAGTTCTTCTTTGGACATTGGCTGCTTTTTCACCCATTTTCAGTCCAGTCCTCACACCTGAGAGATGTTTTTTGAATCTTGGTCATATCAAATATTTACTTCCAAGCTAAACTGCTCCATGTGTTTACATGGGAAGACTGTTGCACAGTGCTGGGTGTAGATGCATGCTGTGCTTTTCGGCTGCCCTCTTGTTATAGAATTTTGAAATTATGTGTCTGCGGGAGAAAATGGACTGAGCGCGCTCAGATATTTTAATTCTTTCTCTTTGTGTGCTTTATGTGCGCATGCCTCCAGGTGACTGTCATCAGCGTTCAGATAACATGTCCTCCTCATCGTCAGCGCTGTAATCGATGATCATGCAGGTGTGTCAATCTGGTATAAAAATAATGGTGCAGGATGAGAAGTTTAAAGTGTTTAAGGGCTGAAGATGATGAGATCAGGCTTGTATCTTCCACCACGGTCACATGTCTGAGCTGCACATGCTGATGGGTGCAAAGCATAATTTAATATTCATCGTGCTTATTTAAAGTGTGCACAAAGTCTCAGGAGAGCACCGCCGGTTCATCCAGCACCGTCTGCAGCCACATTTTCATTAAACTGACTGCAGACCCTCCTGATCTCAGCAGGATGAAGCCTTCGCATCTTCCAAACTTCACGTTGCTGAGAGTGAGCTCTGTGTGGTGTTATGACATATCCGTCCTGACCTCCTGCAGCCTCGTTATTCAGATCGAGGCTCTTTCACAAACAGCCTTCAGATATGAACCTGAACTCTCGGCCTGCAGCAGGAACCTCAGCGGCCTCGGCTTGTTTTCCTCCGTGTCTCTCGGGATGACTCTTCCTCGGAAACGCTAAGATCTTGATCTTGTACGCTCACCAAAACAAATGCGCACACAGCTAAACGCGGCGGTTTGACAGACCACAGCTGTGACGCCGAGCAGATTTGAGGATGTTTGGTCCACGATGTTTAAAACACAGTGACACCTCCTCCTTAGAAAATGACTGACAGAGTGAAATTAAACCCACTGACTGGATGTTTGTGTTGGAAAAGCTCAAATCTCTTCAGGCTGACTCACACTGAACATGTCAGTGCTCCTCTTAAAAGTTCAAAAACACACTGTAACATCTGTTGCCGACAAAAAAACCCAAACAGCTTAATAAGCTGATAAGATGACAGCCAGGAACGAGTAAAACTATTACAAAATGCTGTTATTAATAATGCAACAATAATTATTAATAACTGCATGGAGACACAAAATAACTTGAAAGATGGAAAATGATCACAAGTAGAGACAAAATCTCAAGAGGATGGAAAATAAAAACCAAATGACAGGAAAAAAAATACTATGAAGGTGTAACATGATCACAAAGAGACACCAGGTAACTGGAAATGGGAGCATTTGTTAAAAAAGAGATGCGCAAGACATGAAACGGGATGCAAAATGAGGGAAAAGGCTAATAGAAAACGAAATAGTAGAAAATAACGACAAAGTTTGTGCAAAGAGATGGAATATGGCCCAAAGTTAACCACAGGTCTAATGATGAGAAATAAATTACCAGAATGAATGATGAATCACCAAAGGGATCCCATTATATAAAACTGGTGATAAACAGATTGGTATCTTTACTGCCTCAGTTTTTGAAGATTCTTGAAAAACTATTTGCAAACAAACTAGATTCCTTTATTGATAAATATGATTTATTGAATGATCATCAGTATGGCTTCAGAAGAAACCGTTCAACATCTCTGGCTGTGATGGAATTTATTGAAAATATTGCAACGGGCTGTGGACGAAAAACAGTTCGGAATAGGTGTTCATTGATTTACGTAAAGCCTTCGATACGATAGATCATTCGTTACTTTTACAGAAGTGTGAAAGGTAAAGAGGTGTTGCACAATTTTGGTTAAATAGTTACTTGAATAATAGGTTCCAATATGTGAGTATTAATAACATGAAATCTAAACTTAGAAAAGTAACTTCCGGAGTTCTGCAAGGATCTGTTTTGGGACCTAAGTTATTTTTACTTTATATAAATGATATTTGTACAGCCAGTGATACTTTAAAATATGTGGTGTTTGCTGATAGGACATAAAGAAATTACGGAAAACAGTGGAAACAGAACTCATGTAATTAAATAGATGGTTTGTATTAAATAAACTATCATTGAGTGAAAGTAAAACAAAATTTATGTTATTTGGAGGTAGTAAAAGTAATATTAAAGTAAAATTGAATTTAAATAATGCTGAAATTGAAAGAGTATATGAGACAAATTTTTAGGAGTAATTATTGATGATAAACTTTGTTGGAAGCCCCACATCGAACATGTGAAACGGAAATTATCCAAGTCTGTTTCTATTCTTTATAAAACAAGAGATTCTTTGAATAAGAACTGCCTTGATTTATTGTATACTTCCCTTTGTTTGCCTTATATGACCTATTGTGTGGAAATAGGAACACATAGAAAACCTATTTGGATTCAATATTTAAATTGCAAAAAAGAGCTATTAGAATAATAAATAAAGTTGGATATAGGGAGTCCACCAACCAGTCTTTTGTAGGATCATCTATGTTAAAATTCATGGACATTATATATTCTAAAACTTTAGAAATTATATATCGAGTGATGACAAAGAATGTTCCAATTTGTATTTTAAGTATGTTTCAACTAAGAGATGCAAAATATGATTTAATGGGGTCTTATGTGTTTGAAATGCCTAAAGTGAGAACCAATGTTAAGTATAGATGTGTGTCAGTTATGGGAGTGAAATTATGGAATGGACTTAATGATGAACTGAAGATGTGTTTTTATTTGTCATTTTTCAGGAAGAATTAAAAAATTTGTATCATACAAGGTAATAGAAATTTGGTTTGATGAATAATTTTGTGTTGATTTAATTTCTTGATTTATCATTGATTTATTTTCAAACTGTTATGTAACTTATTTATCAATGCTATTTATTTTCTTGGCTAAGGATTTGATTATTCGTATGGGGGTAAAGGACAGGATAATTATAAGCCACAAGGCTTCAGCCTATTCCTTTTTCGGTTACTGTTTGGTTGAATACTTTTATGTAAAATTATAATCTGTTGTTGTTGTTGTTGTTGACCGAAAAATAAATTTAATTTCAAAAATGTCCAGAGTGGCGACACACAGTGACTTCAAAGGCGGACGCTAAATAGATTTATGAGGAAAATGACAGAAGAAAAGCCACTAATATTATGTAAAATGACTATAAATATACAAAGTGACCACAATAGTATACAAAATGAGTGCAAAGGAGGAGAAAATGGACCCAAAATACAGGCACAGGGATTCAGAATGTCCACAAAAAGGACAGAAAAATGACTTTAATATGCAGGTACATTAAACAGGTACAAGGATGCGAAGTGATCAAAGGGACACCAAATATTGCTAAATTGGTGCACAATAGGTACAAAGATTAGAAAAATAATTTCCACAAAATCCCAAAGGGATGCCAAATAGTAACAAGAGCAACAAGTGTTATTGTTGGCAGACATTAAATGATCACAACGGAACAATCATGTCTGATCACGACAAGTGTTAAAGAAATTACTAGAATTATCCAAAATGAACAGACTCAGAGGCCAAGGGACGCTGAATGGGCACAGGGATGCAAAATGACCACAAAGAAACACAAAAGCTCTATAAACAGATGCAAGATGGTTACTAAAAGTTGTTCAAAGGTCTACAACGTGAAGAGTAAAAGATGTAAAAAGAGCTCAAATCTCTTTATCTCTCATTTCTTCTGTGAACACTCATTCCCATCATCCTTCGCTCTCCTGCTACAAGTTCAAGCACAAATTTCGAAATGTGTTCTAGGAAAATATCGTCTGCTCTCAACTATAGGAAATTACAGTCATTCATCACTGAAGTAATTCCTGGCATGAGTCAAACATCCATCTAAACAGCTTCTCTGCAATCCAACAAAAACAAAATCCCCTCATTTAGTTTCACTTTGTTGCAGCGGCTCATGTTTGTGAAGATAAAGTGTTGAAATGAGTCGGAGGAGTTTCCACTTCACTCTCAGACCTGCAGGTTCTCGCTCTGCTCGCACATTTGAGGAGTTTTCTCAGGATAAATGACGAGATTAGCCTGCATGATGTGGTGCAGAGCCCCGAGTTTAGTCTGACGGGTCAAATGGAGCTGAAGGTGGAGATTAAAGAGTTGCTCTCTGATGTTGTTGCACTGTCTCACACTCACCTGTGCACGAAAGACGTTTAACAGCTTAGTTTCCTGGAAATAACACGATGACCCAGCATGCAGCAAGCACAGACGGGCCCCCAGCATCCCACAGAGGAGCCACACTCCCCCCAATTACAGAGATTTGTGCTCTTTTTGCAGTTACTTTGTTTTTGGATGTTTTTGTGTCTTTGTGGTTAACTCTTTTGTGTTGCTGTGTTGTCTCATTGTAGTCCACAAGCTTCCTAATCTGCTCCTCCAGCTTGCTCATGCATTTGTGTTTCAGTTTAGCCTGGAGTCGATCTGCGAGGTGTGTGTGTGTTTCTGCTTTATTTGTTTGAAAGTGTGTGTTTCGTTGTTCAGGCTCAGCAGCAGGATGAGGGGAGACTTCCTGTATTGAATTACTCACACTGTGAGGACAGATTGTTGAGTAAAAGTTCAGCTACAGAGGGGAGGATTGTCACATGCTCCTGAAATAAAATGGACCAGGTTAGCCTATCAAATTAAACCTTATCTCAACATTCTTTAAGGTGCAACGAGAAACCCCGAAGACCCCGAGGACATCGATTTAAATGATCCACAAAGGAGAACAGCATGAATGTGAAACACACAAAAGCCACAAGGAGATGTCAAACATTTAAAAAGAGGATGCACAATGACCACAAGGCTGGAACTTTAAAAGATGAAGGAGTGAAGAAATGCCCTTTAAAGGGAAACAGCCACGGGAAGGATCAGAACATTTACGAATGGATGCACAATGGCTGACAGGCGGGGGGGGGCAACCGCAAACGAGTAAAAGTTACGAGAAAATGATGGAAAATCACTACAAGATGCACCCCCCCCCTCCCGGGATGCAACTGTGGAGGCTTCAGAGGCCTCGTGCATCAAAACTGGGAGTCGTGTTTGTCTAAGACTCGCGTCCAGGAGCACAGACGAGGTCGTGAAACGTGAAAATACGAACTCTGAGAGCTGTTGGTGCCACCGTTCGCCAGAGTCAACAGACAGGAAGTCCCGAGATAAACAGACACACACACAGAGCAGCTGTTTGCTTCAGCGTTCAGTCGACCAGTAAACTGTGGACGCTCTCTCTCTGCAGTCACACAAACTGACGCCGTTCTCGGGCTTCATGCTGTGACTGCTCCTTTCTACACATCCTGTACTCGTGACTGAAAGCCTCAGCAGGATTACGTTTTTCTTTTAAACTAGACTTAAACTGGACATAGATGCTTCTTTTACTCCTCTTTCAAACCGTCTGTCCTCTCTGTCCAAAATGTGAACATTGGCATCCTCGAAAGATTGACCTTTGTCCTTTAGGATGCCAATGTTCACATTTTGGACAGAAAGGACAGACGGTTTGAAAGAGGAGTAAAAGAAGCATCTATGTCCACTGTGAGCGACCGGTGGTTTACGACACCGTCTGTAATCTATAATCTCGTTTTGAGATCTTTTCTCAGTCACATCCTGGGCCGTCTGACCTCAGGAAATCACATGATAGGGTGGGGCCAGGTTTCACAATGAACTCACCCGAAACTCTGGTTGATTGGGACCCACACCCAGTTTCACACCTTGGCTCATGTGATTAGGTAGAGGAGCATTAGGGGGTCCTTTGTCCCTCTGTGGGGGGAAACTCCCACAGGGTTTAAATCTGGGACTCTCCACCATTTGACCTTAGAACTTAAGAAGCTTCTCGGATGAGAGGTGAAACGTCTTCAAGCAACTTAAAGAAGTCCAGACACTTTTCTTTCCAAGCTCCTTAGACTGCACTTGGTAATATTGCAGATCAGGGAGACAGTTTGTTTGTGTGTGTCTGTCTGCACATGTGTGGTCATCTACAGAGACCATGTTGTGGAGTCTGACAGCAGTGGGAAGGAAAGACCTGTGAAATCTCTCCGTCCCACACCGTGGGTGCCGCAGTCTCCCACTGAAGGAGCTGCTCAGTGCTGTCACAGTCTGCTGCATGGGGTGGGAGATGTTGTCCAACAGGGATGACAGCTTAGCCGCCGTTCTCCTGTCACTCACCACCTCCACTGGGTCCAGAGGACAGAACAGAGCTGGCCCTGCGGATCAGCCTGTTCAGTCTCTTCCTGTCCCCGGCAGAGATGCTGCCGCCGCAGCAGACCACAGAGTAAAGGAAGGCTGAGGCCACCACAGAGTCATAGAAGGTCTTCAGGAGTGGGCCCTTCACTCCAAACGACCTGAGTCTCCGCAGCAGGTACAGCCTGCTCTGCCCTTTCCTGTAGAGGGCGTCTGAGTTATGAGTCCAGTCCAGTCTGTTGTTCAGATGAACACCAAGGTACCTGTAGCTGTCCACAGCCTCGATGTTCATACCTTGGATGTTCAGTGGTTGCAGTGGAGGATGTTTGTGCCTGTGGAAGTCTACCACCAGCTCCTTGGTTTTACTGGCGTTGATCTGGAGGTAGTTCAGCTGGCACCAGTCCACAAAGCCTTGAGTCAGTCCTCTGTATCCTTGTCGTCTCCATCAGTGATGAGGTGACTATTGCAGAGTCATCAGAGAACTTCTGCAGGAAGCACTGGGTGGAGTTGTGGGAGACGTCTGCAGTGTAGATGGTGAAGAGGAATGGAGCCAGAACCGTTCCCCGTGGGGCCCCCGTACTGCAGACGACCCTGTCCGACACACAGCCCTGAGTCCTCACATACTGTGGTCGGTCGGTGAGGTAGTCCAGGATCCAGGTAGTGAGGTGATGGTCTAGAGATGGCACGATACCACTTTTTTATGTCCGATACCGATATCATAAATTTGGATATCTGCCGATACCGATATGAATCCGATATAGTGTTTTTTTAATCAACAAAACTGTTTTTTTTTAAATATCTTGCTGCATTTTGTATAAGTTCATACTCAAGTTTAAAACAACAACTACACTAAAGCTATTCTGTTATACCTGTATGCAAAAAAAAAATATTTCATAGTTCAGCAATACTGATCAATCTAATAAACTTAGACCTACACCATCCTCCCTATTCTGGTATTTTAAAGAGTACTTAGCGTAAATATTAAGCAACCTAACTAATAGGGTTCCAACTCCCAGCAACAACAAAAATAAATAAATAAAAAATAGGGAACCACCCCTCACGCTCCACCTCATGATGCTTAATCAACGTAATCAACCTTAATTTGATGCAGTGTGAAAAAAAAATGCACAGAAATCAATTATTTTTCAAGAAATATTAAATAGATTCAACATCTTTCTTCAACAAAATTGCAGACTGCACAGATGGTACCTTCCCAAAGGAAAAAGTACTATAGCTTACTAGGGTATATATATTAGACTTAATAGTCACTATATACAGTAATTGACTTCTATTCCTTTTACATCAGATTAAAACTTTGGGAGTCAGATAATTATTTATTAAAAGCTTGACATTTTAAATGAGAATAAGAAAGAAAAGTATGTCTTTGTGCCCCCTTTTCCCTGTTCATGCCCTATCGGCCCCCCTGGCTAAACTTTGCTAGATCCGCCCCTGCACAGTTACCAGCGTCAGCTACGTAGAAAAAGATCCTCGAGTAGAAAGTAATATTAAATAAATTCTAACAACAGCTGATCAAGCTTAAACGTGCTGCTGTTGTTCAGCCGCTGGTTTCCTCTTTCTGGTGCAAAGTGGGCCAAAAGCAAACAAGAGAGACAGACTCGCGACAGAAAAGCCGATCAGCTGATCGTTAAGCAGTTTCATGATTGAAGTAGCAGCAGGAGAGGCAGTCGCTCCATATATCGTTTGGTAAGCTTAACGCAGGAATGCTTTACAAACATTCAGAGATGGACTTACACACTTGCTTTACTTCTCTCGGGGATAACTTTGTCGGAGATGAAATGCCGGGTTGCTAGCGAAGCTCCAAATGCTATCCAGACCACCGACAGGTCCCGCATGCCACAGCCGCTCTATCACGTGATGCATACTGCTCCGACGTGCTAACGTTCTGAGGTGAGTTACGGCGTGTTGCAAGTTTTGCGAGGTGCTTTCGTGATATTTAATGGATCGGATTACATTTTTTATTTTTCTCCGATATCCGATCCAGTAATTTAGGTCAGTATCGGACCGATACCGATACGTAATATCGGATCGGTCCATCTCTATGATGGTCCACTCCAGAGTTCTCCAGCTTGTCCTTCAGGACCGAGGGAAGAATAGTGTTGAAGGCACTGGAGAAATCAAAGAACATGATTCTCACAGTGCTTCCAGCGGTCTCCAGGTGAGAGAGGGAACGATGTAGGAGGTGAATGACGGCATCATCCGCTCCAATGCCAATGGTAGGCAAACTAAAGTGGGTCCAGTGATGAGCTCACCAGGCGCCGAAGCTGAGCCAGGACCAGCCGCTCCAGGGTCTTCATCAGGTGGGATCAGGGATTAAAACAAACCCAAAGACGAGCCTTGTGTCTTTTCACAAAAACAAAAAAAGAATCAAAACTTTAGTGATCAGATCCCAAAGAGATGAAAACCACGTCAGAACAACCGAAAAGAGAGAGGACATTTAGAAAAGGGATGCAAAATAATTACAGAGGTATCAGGATAACACGAGGCAACTGCAAAGGAACAAGAAGCATTTAAAAAATGATGCTAAATTAAAAACCATGAAAAATGTCTTGGAGCAAAAATATTCATAAAGGGATGCCAAATTAACATAATAACTAAAAACATAGTTTTTAGCTATTCTGGTGTTACTATTTCATTCGCCGTTGTCTCACAACAAAAACATAAACTAAATCTGCATTTTTGGACTCGGCTCACGTTTTTATTCTTATTCTGTGGTTTTCATGGTTGATTACTCTTCAGAGAGTGGAAGAGGGCTTTTCCTTGAAGCTGAGTGTTGGTGGCCACTGAGAAGAGGGCACAGTCTTTGACCTCTGACCCCAAACAGGAATACAGAACAACAAACTGTGTGTGTGTTTCCATCTTCCTGTAACGCTGTGGACATCTGGGGTTTTCCTGGCTCACAACCGGCCTTTAAGAGGAGCCGACTACACGTCTGTGCACATACAGCAGAGGCAGTTAGACCGAGTTACACACAAATATGTGATCTTTCTTCTTGTTCTTAAAGGAGCACTAACATTTTTTCTTAGCAGGAAAACTGTGGACATATCACACTACATCCTGACTCTGTCTGTGTGTGTGTGTGTGTGTGTGTGTGTGTGTGTGTGTGTGTGTGTGTGTGTGTGTGTGTGTGTGTGTGTGTGTGTGTGTGTGTAGGAACTGGTGTCCGTTCGTGCATAACCATGTGCAAACGATGGCAGTTATGTGTGGAACAGAGAAGTACACCATCAAGTCCCAGAGTCCATGTCCGAGCGGGACGCCCGACTGTCACCTGACCATGTGAGTGTCTTTGGTTCGTGGCTTCAGCTGAAGAAGACTGTGACTCATTCGTTGATCATTTTAGTTTTTCTCATTGGGGATCGTGAGGTTTCTATAACACTGTGAGTGTAAAATGCGTTGATCTTTGCTCAGTAACTTCCAAATCTGTTTAATATGTAGATATGATATATATCTATCTAACAGACTCCAGTTTGTGCATGTAAATGGAGAGTCCTCTTCACACACTGAGGTTAATTATGGAGTTCCACAGGGCTCAGTGCTAGGACCAATTCTGTTTACACTATACATGCTTCCCTTAGGCAGCATCATTAGAAGACATAGCATACATTTACACTGCTATGCAGATGACACCCAGCTCTATCTGTCCATGAAGCCAGATAACACACACCAATGAGTTAAACTGCAGGAATGTCTTAAAGACATAAAGACCTGGATGGCCGCTAACTTTCTGCTTCTTAATTCAGATCAAACTGAGGTTATTGTACTCGGCCCTGAAAAGCTTACAAATATGGTATCTAAGCAGATTCTTACTCTGGATGGCATTACCTTGGCCTCCAGTAACGCTGTGAGGAACCTTGGAGTCATTTTTGACCAGGACATGTCCTTCAACGCACATATTAAACAAATATGTAAGACTGCTTTCTTCCATTTGTGCAACATCTCTAAAGTTAGAAATATCCTGTCTCAGAGTGACGCTGAAAAACTCGTTCATGCATTTATTCTGTCTCGTTATTAGTCTCTGTCTCTCTTTCACAGCATGTCTGTATCCTGTCTTCCTTCTGTCACCAAAGTGCTTGGTGACAGTGGCATCAGATCTAAAAGCCTCCTGTCACTAATCATCATCTTCAAACTACTTTGATGTGTGTTTTCAGTGTAACTTTAGTAGACAGTAGAAAGCATGTTTTATCCCTTCACTGACCTGGGTCCAGCTTGATGTTTCATATTTCTCATGTTTTCCTGTGTCAAAATCCTGAATCTGAAAGTTCAGAGTCAGAATAAACCTTAAACTTTGGGAGTCAACCCGCACACAGTCTTTGCTGAAGGTGATGGCTTCTATAGAGGCCGAGCAGCGGTAACCACGGTGTGTTTGTGTGTGTGTTCGTGTGCAGGTACAAGCTGTCCACACGGCCGATTTACAGGCAGCAGCAGAAGATCGTAACCGCTCTGCTGTGGCGCTGCTGTCCGGGACACGGAGGACACAACTGCGAGGACACAGGTGAGTCAGGAGCATCACCGTCACTCGAGTCCGCGTTAAGGATGTTTTTGTGAAGCAGACTTCAGTGTTGCGCAGGTTGTAGCACAAACGCTCAGACTGACATCAGAGAGTTATCCATTAAAAGTCCACCTTAAGCGTTCCTGTCATGTTTGGTGCCCTTCCTGTTTTGGCCTTTAGGTGGCGCCGGGTCTGCACTCGCTGGCTAAAATCTGCTCTGGTTTGTTTGGGTTAAAAGCAGCCTGATTACATTTATCCACTGCACTTTAATGTGGTTCCAAAGTCAGAAACAAGTGAACAGAAACAGCCTGAATAACATATTCAGGGAATAACGTATGAAAATGTGTTTTATTTATATTATTGTCCTTTCAATGGTAGAAATCCTTTTGTATTTATGATGTAAACATATTTATTAATATTTATGTTTAGTGAGTTTGATCCCGACGGCCACAGTGAGCCTGAAAGCAGCCGCGGTTATTCATAAACTACTCGTTTTAATAGAGGAGATGAGGATGGAGCATATTAAGAGTTGCTCTGAATGGACGCCTGGTTCTGGTTTCCCCCCGCTGGAGTCTATTTTTACTTTTCCAAGAACAGGCGGGCTTTAGTATCGCTCGGGAACTTAATGTGTTCCAGATTTTCTTGGCGGGTGGGAACAGCCGTGTTTATCTGCGGGAGGACGTCCTCTGCTCTTCGCTTCTGTTTGTGTGACGCTCAAAGTTTATCAGCGGTCGTCTCTCAAAGCTCCCAGCTCCCCCACAAACAGGCCACATTATTGCATGATCATAGCCGGCTAAAACAGAGACGGCTGCTGCCTGCGTTTTTCTGTTTCCAGCATCTGAGGCACAAAGTCAAAGCCACGAGTTCATGAATCCATCACTGAGTCTCAAATCAGGAGGTCATGAAGAGAAACATTAAAGTCGTTCATTCTCTGCCTCAGTTTATTATTATTATTGTTATTATTGCTGCTCTGAGCCCTCGTTGTGCTCGGACGTCAGCTCTGATTTAATCTGAGTTTATGGGAAGAGGAGGAGGAGCGGGCGTCTCAGCTCGGACCGCTGCCTCCAGGATACAATCATTTGTATTGACTGTCTCTGAGCTGACTCTCTGTCTTTGTTAGTTTAAACTGCAGTTTTACAGCTTGTTTCTTCTCCAACAGTCTCAGGCCCTCGGCAGGATTCTGAAAGCTCGACTCTGATTGGACGATCTGAAGCAGGCACATCAGAGGTCAAGGCTCCAGGTACGCTCTTGGAAATGAAACATTTTTGACTCTTCAGGTAACTCACGTCTCAGACTGTAGAACCACAGCGAGCCAATCAGTGCGTTGGTCATAATGAACAGGAAGTGGTCATCGATGGAGTCAACAATCAGACTCCACCTCAGGGTGATCGATTTGAGACTTTTCCACTTACAGTCGAGACCCAGAACTCAGCTTTCTATCAGATCTGTTTGTAGTAACTCTTTTTAAAGCTTACAAGTACTGCCCCTCAGCAGGCTTCCTAAAAATGACCAATCAGAAAAAGAGAGAAGAGCTAAACAGCTTGTTTCAAACACAGGATGCACTGATGATGCATGGACCTGAGAAAGAAGGATTACTCTGGACTGTGAATCATGCAAAGCTACGTCAGTCACATGACAGATTTAAAAACAACAGGAAATGACCCAAATGAGTCTCCAGTCATAAATCATTGAAAATCACACAAAGATACACAGAAATATAAACATATTATTAAAAGCAAAGTAAAATGAATAAATATGAATAAGTGTAAAGAAAAGATCAGGTAGAGGGAATAATAATGATATGTACTCATTAAGAACAACAAGTGAAAAGATCTGGTCATTAAAGGGTGGAGGAGGGGTCTGCAGTGAGGATGACCTCAGAAACCTGGAGGAAGAATAAGCTGAGAAAACGCAGCTAGAGGAGCCGCCTCCAGCTGCAGGAGGTGCTGCTGCGGTCACACCGGGGAAAACTGGTTACGGCGATCTCTGGCTGACCTGCTGGTCTCTGTTTGCGGTGGTTTTCGACTTCGTGTTTGCTCAGAATAAATTGGTTGGCTCTTGAGTTTCACCTTCACTCTCTGCGTTAACGCCGCGCTCTGACTCATTACTGTTCTAACAAAGTGAGGAAGCACCGCGCTTAACCACCGCACTCACATTGACAAAAGGTCAAGTTCCCTCCTCTCCCCTGGAGAAGAGGGCGTGGGTGCGCCAGTACCAAGGTCACCTCCCACCCCACCCCCTACTCCCACATTCGCAACATATAAACAAAGAGTGAGTCATCTGGGAACCACAGACACACTGTTCAGAGGTCAAAGGTCACACTGGCCTGATGAGAAGATTCAAGTTGGAGTGAGCTGATGGAGAGGAGAAGAGTGCAAGTCAAGTCAAGTGGCTTTATCATCATTGCAACCATGTGCACAGTGAAGGAGAACAAAAACAGTGCAACACCAGACAGTAGAAAAGTGCAACAATGACAGTTGGTTGTGCAAAAAGACCGAGCATTGTGCAGGACAGGTGGGCAGAGGTGATCCTGATGCAGGACACATTTCACACGACATTGGCTGCAGTGACCTAAGACCATCACAAACAGATGCCAAAGAATATCAAATACACCCTAAATGACTACAGTGGGATGCAAAATAAGTACTAAGACATGTAGAGTGACCATGAACTGATGGAATAAGACCACAAGCATGCACGAAAAGTAAAAATTTGACTACAAGGGTGTGCAAAAATGACCAAAATTAAACAAAACCCCACAAAAGGATGCAAAATAAGTACTGAATGATGCAGAATAACTTAATGACTTTAAACAACCAAAGTAAAAGCAATGACTACAAAGGGATAACAACATGAGTGTATAAAAGGGCAAATTTACCGCAGAGAAATGCATGATGATAGATATTTTTAAAGACGAACAAAATAATCAAAGGGCTGAATGTGAAATTACCACAAAAGAATGAACAACAACATCTAATGGACACTGAATGACTAGAGGGATGCAAAATAAGTACAAAGAGACGTTAAAGGGAGTTTAAGAGCGCGCAACAGCAGAAACTCAAACGAACGTCAATGAACCGAGGAGAGCAAGTTTTTGGTTGTTCTGCTGTTTTTCGGTTTTCTAACTGCAGCAGGTTGATTCTCTTTGTTCTGCTTTTGATTCAACAGGAAGTAACAACAACAGTTTTCTCAGCTTCGGTGCCGTACTGTGAAATTTCATTACTGCAGGATACATGCAGAGTACATGAAGTATTTATAGCGTGTGCGGCACTGAGAAGCCTGAGAATCAAAACAGTCGATGTTGTTGGAAAAACACGGGACTGAAATAGACCTTTGGCCTTTACGGGCTCGATTTAACAAAGAAAGACAAACAAAAAGGCCGTTCCTCACACACCTCCACACGGTACAGTCCGCTCCCACCGCGCCTACGATTGAACCCACTTCCTGCGAGCTGGGGTCGATGAAATTAAATCACTAACACGATGGGACACAATAACAGGAACACCTTCAAATACAACAAGCGTGAGTCATCCACTCATAACACTTGCAAGCACTGCATCACATGAAATTCTTTGTGCGGTAGTAGCCTCTGCAGTGGAAGCTAATGCACGTGTGTCCAGCTTTTTAAAGAGAGAAGAGATCAAGACTTTAAAACAACAAATTGAGCCATGAATCCCTGAATCACCTCTCAGTGGTCTTAAAAATGATAAATGAGACGAGATTACAGTTTTGTTTTAGAGCAGCAGCTATCGGTTAAATCATCAGTTATCAGTTTCTTCAGCTCCAAAAATATCTAAAATATTAAATTCAGAGAAAAGAGAAGTATCAAATGTTCACACTTAAGAAGCTAAAACAAACAAATCTTTGGGGTTTTTTCTTAAAAGTGACCAAAATAATTATTCAACCGTCCAAAGACGCAAATACAGCGACTCACATTCGCTTACTGTACTTATTCTTTAGTTTCTTTAGTCCACTGCAGATCATATGGAAGCAGACACATGAGTAGGATAATGTTTGCAGCCAACCTGAGGTAAAGTATCGCTGAGGAAGATAAATCTAAAGTTTCAGACCTTCCTGGTTAGATGCATGAATGAGGTGATGCAGGCAGAGTTCAAGAAATTGAAGGAGAAACTCTCCGAACTGAATCGAGTTCATTCAGGATGACAGCAGTCAGACGGATGAAAAAGAAATCGTATAGAACCAAACATATGCAACCAGAGGGATGCAAAATGGGCACAAAAGAATGGAAAATTATTTTAAAATCATACAAAAGAGGCACAGATCCTCAACTACATCAAGGGGATGTGAAATGATTACAGAGGGATGCTGGGGGGGATCCTGGGGGTGGGCTGGAGGCAGACCTGCTGTGGCGCTCCCTGAAGGAAGCACCTGAAAGAAATGCAAGACCAGGAACAGTCTACAGAGGAATAACGATGATAACGAGACACAACATAATGAAGTGAAGTAAAAACTACCACTGTGGGATACCGAATCGCTCCAGATGGATGCAAAGAGAGCACACAGGAAGGCTGATCTACAAACTGTTGTGGTTTCAGACAAACCGCCACAAAGGGATGCAAAATGACTACAGCAGGATGTGAAAGGAGAATAAAATGACAAACCATTACAAAGAGATTCACCTGCAGACCCACAAAATAAGCCTAGCAACGTAAAATTACCAAAAAGGTTTTACTGGTCACATATTTCATCTTTCCATCCACCCCGGCTTCCTCTGAATCTGATCTGATGTTCCTGCTGAATTAAAAGTTTTTAACTCTTCTGAGTTGTCAGATGTTCATGAACAAAACTTTTAGATGGGACTAAACTCAAAGACCTCAGACGTGCTGCAGCCTCAGAGGAGAAAACGATGACAGTGTTCCTCGCTGTCTTCCTTTGCAGCCGCAGAAGCTGCTTTGATGTATTTTATGCCTTCGACCCGGCCTGCAGGTCACCGACTCAGAGATCAGCGCTCCTGCTGTCGCTGCGATTCCAACAATGAGCTCAAACAAAAACGACGGAAGCTCAGCGGAGAAATCCCCAAATACATCAGCCTGTTTCCCATCAGCCTCTCCGTCTCTCTCACAGCCGGTCTGCAAGACTTCCTGTTCATCTCTGTGTTAGTTCAGGTCAGTGAGGCTCGTATCGTCACTGTCTGCCTTCAGTTCGGTATTCCCAAAGAAGAATACACACCAGGTTTGCTTTTCCTGGGCGTGTTTTAGGTTAACCTCGATTATCTCAGACATTCGTCAGTCTGAGTTTTTAACGTTTTCTGCAGCTTCTCGCACTGATTGTTGTTTTTACGTTTCAGTTGTTCATACTCGGCCCCAGCAGCGGGGCGGAGACCTGAACCACGAACAGAACGACCACCAAGTGCCCGACAGCACGCTGTATGATGCCAGCTACCCAAGCAGCCAGGACAACGACACACATCCCACCCCGGGGCCAGGACACGCCCACAAACGCCATCATACATCATACCAGGCGACGAACACTCACAACCACGACCGACACCCCCACCACCTTGATCCAGATCACCCACAGCAGGAACACCGAACGCCAGGTGAGTTTCTGTCTGTACTGAGAAGGTTCCAACAGCCAATCACGACCCAGAGGTCCAGTTCAGGGACTCTAATTAGCTGAGGTGAAGCCGAGCAGACGACTAGCAGTGTCACCATCCACCTGTCAGTCAAGGAGGCCACGCCCCTCCAAACTTTGAACCTTAATATAATTTAAACAGGTGACACTTAAAAACTTATGAGGGGAAACTGTTCTGACTAATGGGGACTCTTCCACTGCTGGAGCCTCCGGTGGACATTGGAGGAACTGCAACCTGCCTGCATGATGAAGTCAGGGCTTTTATTTTGGCGTTCCTGATTCTTTTATTTAAATAAAGACGTGAGCACATCTTCCATTGCTGATAAACACCCACACACACTTCCGCCGAAGGAAATCCGCTTGTTCCTCCGTTACATATACATCAGTGTGTGTGTGTGAGTCACCCGACCAGCACACCTATGACATCACACCCCCACTTCCAGCTTGTTTGGGATTGGCCAGCTCTGTTTCCCACAGTTCTGTTTTCTCTGACCTTTGACCTCAGTGACCAGCCAGCTACATCATCCTGAGAGGAACATTTATGAGTGTTTCAGAACCTCCAGTCCAGAGAAAAATAACAGCTGATCTATAAAATCATCTCTGTGACGGAGCTGTTAGCTTTAGCCTCCTGTGCTGGTGTAGAAAGCACAGACAGCGACTCCTTAGTTTATGTTTATAAAACCATCCAGTGATAAACAACAAGTTTTATTTCAGTCCACAATATTTTGTGTAATTTTGGGTTCATTTCTTATGCCATATTAAGCTTTCCTTTTAATAAACTTAAAGTGACGTCTCACCTTCTTAAGAAGAAGAAATGAAGCGCTTCAGTGTAACACATGCTCTTTTGTCGAAACAGGAAGTCGCCTGTGCTCGCCTCCGTAAATCACGCTGACGATCATTAGATAGAAACACTGCAGCTGACACGGGAGCGTGTGATTTCTTTCCCTCTCTGCTGACTGCAGCTGCAGCCTGAGGTGACCTCACTGTAAGCTGACCTTTGACCTCTCCATATGCTAAAGAAAACGGGTCATGATGATCAGAGTGAGTGTTTCAGGTGGTTTTGTGTCTGGACTGCATCTCCAAAGCCAAGCACACACACACACACACACTTGTATTCCTCACATGTGAGGACCCTTGCTTCCAGCATACCCAGACCTGTAAGCCCCCCCCCCCCAAACATGCTTGATGGGTGATGTGTCCGGTGAGTCTGCTGGCCATGCATGAACTGGGAAGTTTGCAGCTTCCAGGAATTGTGTACAGATCCTTGTAATATGGGCTGTGCATTATCGTGCTGCGACATGAGTAATGGTTGTGGTTGAATGACACAACCATCAGTGTCACGATCTCTGTGATTCAAAATGCCAGCAATGTGTTCGTTGTCCATAACAGACGCCTGCCCATACCAGAACCACACTCGGTCCACAACGCTGACATCAGCAAACCGCCCGCCCATACGCTGTCTGCCATCCGTCCTGAACAGTGAAACCAGGACGTGCCAGACGCCATGAAATGTGCGCGTTGTACGACGACGAACTGCAGTCGGGTCGGGACCTTGGTGAGAACACGAGCATGCAGATGAGCTTCCCTGAGACGGTTTCTGACAGTTTGTGCAAACCGATTGTTGCTGCAGCTGTCCGGTTGGCTGGTCTCAGACCATCCTGGACGTGAACATGCTGGAAGTGGAGGTCCTGGGCTGGTTACACGTGGTCTGTGGTTGTGAGGCCGGTTGGATGTACTGCCAAATTCTCTGAAACACCTTTGGAGACGGCTCATGGTAGAGAAACGAACGTTCATTTCATGGCAGCTGCTCCGGTTGACATCCCTCAAAGGTTGGGGCATCTGTGGCGTTGTGCTGTGTGATCGAACTGCACATGTCCGAGTGGCCTTTTAGTGTGAGCAGTCTGAGGCACACCTGTGAGGTGGGATTATCTCAGCAAAGGAGAAGTGCTCACTCACACAGATTTAGACAGATTTGTGAACAATATCTGAGAGCCGTGGGTCTTTGTGTTTGTAGAAAATGTTTCAGATCTTTGAGCTCAGCTCGTGAAAAATGGGAGCAAAAACAAAAGTGTTGCATTTAACCCTTTCAGACACAGTGGTGCCTACAGCTATTCAAAGGCTGTCTTCTTGTATTTATGTCCATGTTGATGGTTTACTTGCACATAAACCACTACATTGGACACTGATGTGTCCATGCCCTGCCACCCACTGGTCAGCCAGTGTTGTTCACCTTGGTGGACATGTAAAGAAATCTATTTTCATGCCTAAAGATGAATAAAAATACTTAAGAAAAGAATCCAGATTGAGGTTGTCATAATTCATGCATGAAAGGGTTAAATGTTTGTCCAGTAAATGAGGTTTCTGGGGGGCTTTCAAAGTGTTCCAATTCCCAACATTGTAGAAAAATAACTCAGACTGGAAAAAGTCTTCCACACAAAACCGGCCCTGGAATCGAATCCTTTAATCTGTTAGCATCCACCACTCGGACTCGTTCAGGGTTACATTCATATTTCGCCCTTTTTCCAGTGAAGCGTTGGTTTGAAGGCCAACATCTTTTCCTCTGTGAAACTCACTTTGTGTAGCATGTGTAGCGCTAACCTGAGCCCCACTGTTAAGTGCTTTACTGGAAACCTGGTGACTATCAACAGGTTCAGATTAAGAGCACTTTTCTAACTTTCCAAAGATGCAGCCTGGATTTGAACTCGGAATAAGCCAAATACGTGTTTCCGCCCAGTGGAGGTGATCGTAATGTGACATGCGTCTGCTGAAACACAGCTTTCATGCTTGCAGCAGCAGTTTGTGGCTGGCTTTGGCTCAGCCTGTTCTGTCCTTCAGAGCCTCTCGGGATCGCTGAGCAGGAAGTGTAAGCACAGTTGGATTTATTTCAGACTCCAGGAATAACAATAACAACACAATCAGATCCTCTTGGCCCCGAGGTGCCTCCGACCAGCCGAAGGACCGGCAGCGCCCTGAGGTCTGCATGTTCACTTTTCATCAAACCATCCCAAGGCGCTGTAAAGCTCGGCGACTATCCTCTGAATCCTCCCAGCACCAGTCTGAGGTGTGTTTGCTTCCCTTTGGAGCTCTGCTGTGTTTTTAACCCAGACTGGAGCCTCAGCTGGTTCCATTTTAGAGCACAACAATCCAGTCTAGCTCCCCAGAGAGCCATGGTTCACAGGGGGGAGTGTGTTTTTGTCAGCAGTGGGCGAATAGCCCCTCGGGGTTCTATTTTTATTTCAGAAATCTGGTTCAGAAGTCCAGAGTTTCCCAGCGGCTGATATCCTACTGTCAGGTTCCTGCGTTCTTCTAGTGCCGCCAACAGGTCAAAACTTCTGCTGCAGCCCACAACTCCTCATGTGGTCATGACTGTTCTCGTGTTTTTGAATCAGCTTTTAAACCAGTGAAGATAGAAACTGGACATTTTTACCATTGCATCATTTATTAAACCAGTGACATTAAAACAGACCTGAGCACACAACACAGTTTATACAGTTTCAGAGTAGATACACAGGTTCCAGTTTAATGTTCCAGCAGTTCTGTTCTTGACTTCTAGTGGGATGAATTTCTAGGCACAGCTATGAGGTGGAGACTTTTCTGTTCAGAGGTTTCAGGAGCTCTGCTTTTTGCAGATGATGTGGTTTTGTTGGCATCATCAAATGATGACCTTCAGCTCACACTGGAGCAGTTTGCAGACAGATGTGAAGCCACGTTGATGGATATCAGCAGGAAGGAGTGCGCTGCCATGCTGGATGTTTGCAGGCCAGTCTGTGTTCCTATCCTCACATGTGACCATGAGCTCATCAAGAATAAAATGTCCCAACAAGTTGATTCTGTTCATCTGGACGTAGTTTCTCACTGGGAGAAACATCAGCACACTGACTAACAACGAGCTCAGCTTCTTGGTCATTAATATGCAAATTCTCAAGGCTGTTGTTGGGGAATGGCTGCAGTCACAGCAGGTAACACAAAGACAGCGTGTTCACGTGTCAACAAAGGTCTGAGTAAAGGCAGAAATAAATAAATGCAAAGTTTAAAACTCTCCCGTGAAATCAGAATACGCAGAATATTTAACTCCAGGTTCAGTGTAAGAATGAGAGCTTTGGCTAAGTTAAGTGTCTCATTGATAAACAGCGTGCTGGGCTGCTCCCTTTGTCAGTTTAGAAAAACTTCATATTTCATGAGAAACAGAAATCAAGCGGATTGAGAGACGAGCTGGTGGCACATATGAGAGTGTCCTCTGCATAAAGATGTATATTCAGGTTTGAGTGCAGAGATGATCTCTGTGGATCACCTGCATTAATTACAGGTGGACTCAAAGGTGTTACAAAGGTATGGCAGGACGTTAGGACCTGCTCTCATTGTATGATCATTTAGATTCTTTCTACCTTTTATTTAAAATATTTGGGGGGTTTTGCATTTTTTCCTACACAGATCTACTTCCAGATCGAATATAACCAAGTAGCTTATTCCAGGACAATCCACACAGTCGTTGAGCTGTGTAACTGCAGTTTCCTTTGTACCGTTTGGTTCCTTTAATTTTGAAATGTCCAAACATTGAAAACATAATTTGTATTTTTTCCAGAGGACCTCAGTGCCGCCCCTCTCCCATATCCCGGTGCCCTTATTCCCCTTATTGTCCCCTACATGATGGACCGGGTGTGGTCCCAGCTGCAGCCGGTCATGGAGCACTTTAACCACTCACTGGAACACCTGAGCCAGAGGGTAGGTGACCTGGCCCATGATGTGGCCCAGCTGAAGAGCAGCCAGCTGGGGGCGGGGCATCAGATGACTCTTCAGGAGGAGCGTGATGATGGGGTGGAGGAGCGGTTGGACGCCAGATTAGATGAAGTGATTCAGAACATCGGGGAGGTCAAGAGGCAGGTGGAGGCGCAGCAGAATGAGATGGAGAAGAGGCTGCACTCGCAGCATGTAATGCTGCACTACAACCTCACCAGCTTCAAGGCCGACATCGACGTGAAGCTGAAACGCCAGCAGAAGACGCTGCAGGTCAGTGCACGAGGGAGGCCAACACTTTACAGGATTCATGGTGATGTCGATATAAACTTTTATAATGAATCAGGAGGATGTAAAATGAAAAGAAATGATGACATTATGACAAACTGAGGCCTGGCTGGGAATTTAAACATCTTTAAAATGGCCACGATCAATAATTCATCCTTTTGGTCATTATTTACAGTTCTCTAAAACGTTAGAAGGCTCCATGAAACTTTTGATTTAAACATATTCCAGTATTCCTCATCCCAGCTTCTCTTTTAAAGAAAATGACTTCTGTTATTCCTGGGTGTCATCACTGACGGCCTAATATTTTGGCACTGTCCCTGGATGCTGGAGAATCTGGAGTTTGTCATCTCCAGCTGTTTTCCTCTTCTTTTCTTTCTTACTTTTGTCCAAACTTTCTTTTTCGACTGAGCCACAGTGTCAGAGGAGATGACATGCGGTGCCTCCATTATTTTATTTTTTTGATCTTGAACCATCGTTCCTGTGATGGATGCAGTCTGGACGGTTGTGCCTTTTCTTGATTCCTCTTGGACACAACGAACAAGCTCGTTGTTTTCCTGCCTTAGAGATGCAAGCTTGTCTTTTACATCATCACTGCTGTCTTTGCTTCACCTGGAGGAAAATGTGTTATATAGAGGAAATGGGGGCGGGCTTATGCAGATTGCACAGGCTGGTGTGCATGTTGCATGAATCGCATGTTTTTTGTGCAGGATACAAATGTTTCCACGAACTGTTAGGAAATGAGGTTTCAGAGCGCTCGCGCTTCATTCTGATGCAGCTTTGCTAACCAAAGCTCTGCTGCCATGTTTCTTTTAGAGAGAAGAGGCTTTCTCCTGCAACCTTTCCAAGCTTTTCACATGCTAGTTGAGGCCAGTTGAGTATGAGCTCTTGGGTTTTGCACGGCCTGACTTCAAAGAAGACTGTCAGGTGTCTGAGTGATCTTTCTCCTGAGGTTGATGCACAGCTGCAGTCGCCTCCCTGAGATCATTGCTGATGTTTCCTCCCTGTCATTGTGTGGTTGGTCCGATCGGTGACATAGGTCATTATAATCTAACATTAGCTGGTGTTGGTGGGACCCTCAGGCTGTTAGAGGAAGCCAGAGTCAGGGCAGCTCTCATTTTTAAGTACAGTCTGTTCATATGTTGCCAATGAAACACATTTATTCATAACTCCTGTTGCTGATCTCAGGTCAGCCTGCAGGCCATGAACGCCACGCTGACAGAGCTGAAGTTGGACCAGTGGCAGATGGCTGAGGATGAGCAGGATCAGGACGACCTCCATCCGCCCACCAACCCTCCACACCAGCTGCCGCCTCCCACGGACGCCTCAGAGCTGTGGGACGCCATCGACCGGCTGGACAACACGGTGGTCAACAACACGGTGAAGGTGAGCCTGCACACATGAGGACTTTGTTCTTGACGTTCAGCACGAGTGTGCTTTCTGACAGTAAAATCAGGACTGAAACAGGAAACTGAAATGTGTCCCGTGCAGGTGACCACACTGATGGAGGATGCGGCGGTGACATCGCGCGCCGTCCAGCAGCTGAGTCGGCACGTTAAGGAGCTGGAAAAGCAGATCAACGACACGGCGCGGCGCACCCAGGTGCTGTTCATGGAGACGGGGCTGGAGGTGGAGGACGCCAAAGTGAAGGTGCTGAATCGTGTAAACGAGCTGGCGGGGAAGCTGAGCCAGCAGGTTAAACGACTGGACGATGTTGAGGAGGACATGGACTGCCTGTGGACGATCCCGAACGCCTGCAAGAACAACTCGCGCATCGAATGCAACTGTGAGAGCCTGCAGGCGACCGTGGCTATCTTGCAGAGGGACTTGGCCAACGTGACCGAGCTGGCCAATGAGAACAGATTAGCTCTGGACGACAACAGCAGGGGAGGGCATTGGGGTACGAGCAGCGACTGGGAGCCGGCGGTAAAGGCGCTCCAACTTGGCCTCCACAGGGTACGAGCAATGAAACTGTAAATAAGAGCAGACACGACTTTCAGCTGATAACGATCCGGAGACAGGTCCACACAGCGTTTCTAAACAGGCTGCTTTCTGTGTTTCTGTTTCCTCTCCATCCTCCTCCTGCAGGAGCAGAGCAGGATCAGGACTCTGGACCTCGGCCTGACCCACCTGAATGCCTCAGTCTCTGGCCTGAAGCACGCAGACAGACAGCAGGACGCCAAGATAAAGGTGCTGGACACCACCTTCAACATCCTCCTCCAAGACGCCAGCCGACACAGCAGGGTACTGAAGATGTTGCTGGGAGACGAGGTGATCGACTTCTTGAAGATGATCAGCCTGAGGGAGAAGGAGAGGCAGGACCACGAGGACGAGGAGGAGGAGGAGGCTGACTTCATCTCCGTCCAGGCTCTGAAGGAGGACCTGAGGCACCTGCAGGAGCAGCTGAGAGAACACGAGCATACGATCATCATGCTGAAGCAGGGCCAGACGGGTACGCCTTTACTGTGAAGGGACAGCTGCAGGCAGCTGATGCTTTTATTTTGAATGTGCTATTCTGTCAGGGTTGCCCCCTGCTGGATGTTAGATAAAATGTACTTTTAAGAAGCTGCTTCCTGTTTTTGCTTCAACTCATTTTTGACTCGTCTGTTCTCAGGAGGCAGAGAGGAGGTGCCATCTGCAGACCAGCCTCCCTCCTGGTTGCCCGGTGACCCAAGGAGGGGCGGCGGCGACGGACTTCCTGCTAGGGAGCAGCAGATGCTCTTCCATCCCGGGGATGGCGGTGACCTATGGAACCTGGAGAGGAAGGTGGAGGAGGTGGAGCGCAGGCTATCCCAGCTGGAGGAGAAAACGTGCTCCTGCCCCAACGCCTCACGTGTGGCTGCCACGGTGATGAATGAGGTGACTTGGCTGAAAAAGGGGCTGGAGCAACACCTGGGGGTGTTCAAGAACGTCTTCAGCAACGCCGACGTGCTGGCGAGATCCAACGCCACGCTGGAGCTGGATAAGCTGTGGCAGCTGCTGAAGAAGAAAGAGAAGAAGAAGCAAGGAGGACGGAGGGAGGAGTCAGAGAGGGGAGGAAAGCGGCGCAGCAGGAGGGAGTCACCAGGTGAGGTTTCAGGTAACACACTGCTGCCCAACAGTGTCTTAATGTTTTATTGATAATAGTTGTTTGTTTGTTGGTTTTTTTCTTTACATCTTCTTCCATTGTCCCCTCCTCTTCTCTCCAGGTGAACCCGTCCCCGCCAGCCTATCAGAACGCGCCCCGCTGTTCGTTGCTCAGTCTCTTCAGAGCGTCTCTGGCGTTGTTGTTTTTGAGCCGTCTTTGACCCAGGGTCAGTTTTACTCTGGCAGTACCTTCACGGTTCCAGTGGATGGGATCTACCTGTTTGTCCTCACCTTGCACCTGAGACCAGGCCCCGCCCATGTGGTCCTAAGGAGCATGGGGGAGGAGGAGGAGGAGAAGGGCGGAGCGTGGGTGCCTCTGCAGAGGCAGGAAGTAAGTAAGGAGGGGCCGGCTACCGGGGTCAGCCTCCTGCTGCTGAGGGAGGGGCAGGAGGTGAGGCTGGAACTGAGGGGAGGAGACTGGGCGGAGTCAGAGGACAACATGTTCGCATGTCTGCTGCTCTACCCAACCACCTGAGAGCGCTGTGGACCAATCAGCTGACAGCTGAAGGAACTGGTTGGATGAATGGACGGATGAAGGCAGCTTAGAGGACCAGGAGGAGTGAAATAATCCGATGTTGTGATTTCAGCTCAGAAGAAGAATTCTGTTTTTTTTAATGTCATATTTAGCGTGACGGCCAGTTTGGTTCCAGCAAAACACTGAGGAAAAGAATATGCTAGAAATGAGCAAAAGAAAAAATCTAAACCTCTCAAACCTACAGTATGCACTCACTGCCACTTTATTAGGTGCATCTTCCTGTAAATATCTAATCAGCCAATCACAGAGCAGCAGCTCAAAGCATTTAAGCATGCAGACGAGCTGCTGAAGTTCAGACTGAGAAAGGAGGAGTAAGAGACTCAAAGTTGGTCTGAGTGTTTCACACAGAGCTCATAGAGGAAACATCCAGTGAGCAGCTCTCAGGGAGGAAATGACTCGCTGAGGTCAGAGGACGATACACAGACTGCTTCAAGCTGATAGGAAAGAAACGGGAAGTCACTCGTTACAGCCGGGCTCTGCAGAAGAGCATCTGTGAATGTGCAGCAGCAGCAGAAGAGCAGTCCTGTGTTAAGAACAGGAAGCTGAGGCTACAGCTCACACAGAAACCTGGACAGCAGAGGATGGAGAAACGTTTCCTGCTCTGTGAGTGTCAGATGGTCAGAGTTAATCCATCCTGCCTGCGTCAGACCTCAGCCTGCTGCTGCTGCTGTGATCAGGGCCACGCCCGTCCTCTGATGTCACAAAGCGAGTTCACTCAGGCGGCTCCACAGTCACAGATCTCAGTTTAACAGAGCAGCTTTGAGATGTGGAGGAGCGGGAGGGTGTCATCACAGATGCAGCAGCTGAGTGATGATGTCGTGATGATGTCGTGTCACCATGGATGAGAACCTTGTCATGTCTGTCGTGAAGGATTAAAGCAGCTCTAGGTGTACCTAATAAAGTGGCAGTAAGCCTCCAAACTACATTTTTGGTTCTACTGAAAAAAAGGCGGACGTCTGTGTGATCTTCATATGGAGAGTAACTCCTCGTTTTCATGGACGTGAAGTTTATGTTTTTATTTTTTTAAATTGTCAACACTTGCCCCGTGTATCCTGTCAGCGTTGATTCTGGGAGTTGAAGGACGATTTGACCCGATGAGTCTTTGCTCGTGTTTTGAATCATTAGACTAAAACAGAGAGCACAGCTCAGCCTCGTGTTTCTAACATTCAGTTGCAGGTTTTGGTTATTTAAAGGTTTTTAAAAGCAGAGCTCAGCAGGAAAGCTCTGGTTTCATACATGTGACAAAAAAAATGGATTTTCTTCTTCTGCTGTCAAAACTACAGAATCGACGTCTCCTGAAAACCCTCAGCTCTGTGCAACGCCGTGACGCTGAAAGTCTGGACGGACTTGAGTGAAAGCCACGCCCGTGTGATGGGTGGGGCTTATAGCAGAGAGCTCATACAAGCTTAAAAATGCTCAATTACTGACCAATCAGAGTGGACATAAAGTGGGAAATGTTTTTGTTATTTTAAACTTGAGGCAATTTTTAATTTTTACTTTATTTTACATGAAGAAAATATTTGAATGTAAAGTCACGAGTTTCATGATGTAAAAACACAGCAGAAAATATTTAAATAAACCCTGAATGAGACAATGAACCAGTGAGACTTTTTCCTTTAAACATTTTATTCGTCCTCTCGTCTGTGTTCACTCTACAGCGTAGAAAAATAAGCATCAAAAATATACCAACGAAATCAAAATCCACTGTGGCAAAGCAAACGTGATGCAAAAATAACTTCATCTGAAACATCAACCTTTCACTCCGAGCTCACCTGGAGCACCACGTGGGTGGAGCCAGTGCCGGTCTTGGCAGAAAGTCTAACAAGCCAATCGGAGTAAGAAAAATAAGGGAGGCTCCTCCCCCAAATAAATGGGAGGGATGTCGAAAGAAATTGGCAACGAGCGAAAGAAACGTCTATCGTAACACTTGTGAAGTGCGCTAAAAGCGGTCAAGCTACCGCGCTAACAAACGTCATCACGGCAGCACACGAACACCTGCGACAGGTGAGCTGAAGACATGCTAAATATTAGCTGCTCAAACAAAACTGCGGTTATTCTTCTACAATAATCTAGAGAAGAGAAATGAGCCGGCCGGGCTGCGACAGGTGAGCACGCTCAGGTTAGTTCGCCTACACACAACTACAAAAATCACCAGGAGGACGCGCTTCCACGCGTCAGCGCCACGACCCGCAAACAACTCCTGATGCTCCAATCAAAGTTGATCAACTGGACCAACAGAAGAAAGTCCTCCACCCGTGAGCCAGCATCCACCCGTCACTGAACGAGCTGAAGCCCTCATTGTTTATATACAGGTGGACCAGAGCGCCCTGCTTTTGCGGGCCGGTTCTGGCCCCCGGACCGTATATTTGACAGCTTTTCAGTTAAAACCTCCTAACAGACTAAAACAAAAAAAAATGATGCTGAGGTTAATGCAAACTGCGCCGGCTCGTTGGGGACGTTCCTCTGAAGACGGTCAGGAGCAGAGTGGTGTTATAACGCTGGCGTCCACCAGGGGGGGCTCACGCGATAGCAGGTGAACCCACGCCAGGCATCGCAACCGTTTGTTAGCGTTTAAGTTTACAAGCAGCGCGTCTGAATTTGAGCTTTACAGAAATTATCAAACACTTCTCTAAGATCAGGACCTCGAGCGTGCTTCAGCTCTCAAACCAAGCCGCTCTTTGCTTCTGTCCAATCAGAGTTCAGGGCCGAGCAGACAGCAGGCTCGGAGCTTCGTGATGTCAGAGACGTGTTGGTGTGCGTGAGCTCGGCGAGGCGAGCGGAGCAGCAGGAGATCCGTGATGAAGAAGTGAGGATGAGAGGGCGACACTGCAGAGCCAATCCAAGAGTTTTCCTCCAAAGTGACATCATCACGCCGCACACACAGCGTTTGAGCTCCTTCACGATGTCAGCGAGCCACATTTGCAGTAAAACTCTCGCTGTGGTCCGATCAGCTGGTTGGCCGGAACCGAGCCACGTAGACACCGCACGAGGAGCAACAGGAGCGCGCCGGCTCGGCAGGAAGCTGCTGGCAGAGCGAGCAGAGCTGGGGGGGCCGGCGGGGCCGAGGAGGCTGCGGGTGGCGAGCGAGGCGGGCGTCCCAAGAGGAGCTGGGCTGGACTGTCCTGGAGTTGGTATCGCGTCGCCAGTCGCCGTCTGGGGGGATGTCCAGGCGGAGTGGGTGGGCAGGGCCATCTGACGCTCTGAGGTGGTGGGGGGCGTAGCCCAATGAGGGGTGCCCGTAGTGGCCGTTGGCGCTGGCGGCGGAACGACGAGGGCGGAGCATGGTGGCGTAGAGGCTCTGCTGTCCCAGAGGGGAGGCGGGGCCGGTGCCAGCTCTGGGCCTGGGGAGGGAGGAGGTGGAGGGAGGTGGGGCTCGGCGAGGAGCTCGAGGCAGCGTGCCGTAACTCAGCGGGACGCCGTGAGCTGAAAGAGTCTGACGCCGGTCAGGCACAACCAGAACGTGCTGCTGGATGCTCGCACCAGCTCCTGAGGAAGAGGAAGAGGACACGTCAGGCGGCGTTCACGCTTTCTGCCACACCCTCAGCGCTGTGCAAAAGTCCTGAAGACGATCGGCAGAAATGAGGCGGGGCTCACACCAAACAGCCCGCCTCCATCATGTTTCAGTAACTCTGCACACGTTTCACTTTTTCCTACAAACGGTGACTCAAGACTTATGCACAGCACTGTAGGCGTGACGGGTTCACATGTACAGCACGGCAGCAGGGTCACATGACTGCAAAGGAATCCTGTCACTTTGATCATTTCCAGGTTTTCACCTGTGAGCAGGTTGCCATGGGAACGCTGGGAGCGTTTAATCAAACTAAACTGTCTGAACTACAGAGAGAATCTGACTTCAGCATTTGTTGAACTGCATTTCCCAGCATGCCCGGCCAGCTGCTCTGAAGATGGAGGTGAAGGGCCGGCACGTTACCTGAGTGTCCCCAGGATGAGGGCCTGGAGCTGGGGGGCTGTGATGTCTGCGTGGGAGGGTGCTGTGCAGGAGGAGAGGGGCCGTGGAGTCGGGGCTGGTGGTGGTGGGAGTGGTCTGCAGTGAAGGAGGGAGAGGAGGGGGGATGCAGGGTAGAGGAGCTGGAACGACGCAGGAGGGAAGAGGAGGAGGAAGAATGTCTGAGGGGGGGTCTGGACACAGAGGGGTCCTTCAGGAGGAGGAGGAGGAGGAGGAGGAGTGAAGGTGGAGGCGTCAGTGAGAAAACAAAGGGAGGGGGAGAAATGAAAACATGTTAACGTGATGAAGAAAAAAACACACATGAAACAAGAGCGAAAAGATAAAAAAAAAACAACAAACATGGGGGAGGGGCTTGCATCTTTGAGATGCAAGTCTGGGGGTGACACCATGATCGTGTCTGCGTGCACGCTGCTGAATGACTCAGTTCTCCCCTCACGTTGTAACAGATTTAGGAATCAAACCCTCGGGCCGAGGGAACGCGGTGAGGATCTGACGCCGAGCGCCGCTCAGCTGTCGGGCTCTGAGGTTAGAAGCTTAATGGGAGAACTAAACTGCCCATCAATGTTTAATGCGGCGGCCTGAGGCGATTCCTGAGGCCTGAATACGAGATGGCTGAACGCCAGCGGCGCCGAGAGCAGAGCGAAGCGTGCAGAAACACAGGAAGCTGCTGCTCAGAGACAGTTCCAGTTAAATATTCTCCATCCTCATGAGTGGTAACGTGTTTATGAGGTCACAGGCTAAAATGTGACAGCGTCACTCGATGGGTGTGACTCGAGTTCACCTGGACAGGTTCACTGATTTTTAAAGATGCCTCATTTTTCTGTGACATGGACGGAATAAAGAGGTTTCCCTGCTCTGCACCAAAGCTGAGCTCCAGGCTGCAGTTACAAGGTGCGACCACAAGGTGGCAGAAGGAAGCTGCTAGTGCCTCTGTGTGTTCCTGTCTAACTATCTTTGTGAGGACCGAAATCTGCATTCTACTACACTTGTGAGAACCGGTGTGTCCTCACAAGTTTGAAGCCTTTCTGAGGCTCAAAATGTGGTTTTAGTGTCAGGGTTACAATTAGGTCATGGTCAGGTTTAGAGTCCGGGCTAGGGAAACCATTATGTCAATGAAGGTCCTCACTAAGATAGTTGAACGAGCTTGTGTGTGTGTGTTTCTCTCTTACACAGCTGTGGGAGGGGGCGAGGTTTTGGGGTCGCGACCCGATGACGGTCCCACTGAGGCTGCGGGCGATGCGTCGCAGGTTTTCGGCGCTGTAGCTCTCGTCTTCAGCTGACGGCGGCTGCAGGTCAAACAGGAGAGTTCAGTTTTTTTAACAAGGTCGCACAAACAATGTGAACGCCGTCATCGGCTGAACGCACAGGTGTGCACACCTTCTGCAGGCCTGCTATTGGGGTCCTGTAGGCGTCTCTCTCGATCTCAGCTGTCGGCGTTTTTGAGCGTCCGGGACCCAACTGCCTCCTCCTCACGCCTGCACGCACACGCACACACACGTGCGCGCACACACACACACACACACACACACACACACACACACACACACACACACACACACTATGAACATCATTTATAGCTCACAGTCACACGGGCAGGATGGCGTCTGCTATCAGCAGCTTCATGTCTGTGACGTAGAGGAGCTGAGACCAGCGTTGGTGCCTCACGTTTGATCCGTTTCACTCACTGCAGGAAACTTAAAGTGCATTGTGGGTAAACACGGAGCAGGCGTTGCTTCTGCTGGAACAATCTGAACTTGTTTTATTAACTCGTGTTAGCAGCGCCATCAGTTCACGTTTATGACGGCATGAACAGGTCAGCTGAGCGAAGGCTCCTGATTGGTTGGAACTATTAATAAATGTCCAGCTTCAACCTCTGAGGCACCAAACGCTGCAGTTCCACTGACGTCCAGCAGAGGCTCCTACCTGGTTTGCTGCCGCTCGGCTGGGGGCTGACTCCCCGGCTGCCCCGGTGCATGCTGGGAGCCAGCAGACTGGCCTGGTACAGCGATTCCAGCTCTGACAGCTCCTCGCCGGGCGTCACCAGCGCCGCCGCCACCAGTCCCCCTCCCCCAGTGCTCTGGGAGCCATAGTATCTGTTGACGTTTTCAGCCCAGCGTTCCACGGGCAGCGCCACTGTGGGCGGGGAAACGGGCAGGTCCGGGCGGCTCACTGGGGGAATGTTGGCGGGGGAGTCTGGCGGTGAGTACAGGTGCGAGCTGATTGGTGGACTGGGAGAGTCGATGACGTCTTGGTCTAGGTATAAGCACGACCAGTTCCTGGTTGCATGAGGGGCAGGGGGTGGGGACGGTATGTGGCTGGAGTCTGGGGGTGTGGCCTGAGGCTGCCGGGTGTAAGACGGTTTCAACGTCTCAACAGGTGACAGGATTTGGGGATGCAGCCGGGGTGGGGGCGGGGCTTGTACTGGAGGCACTGGGGCAGGAGATGTTATGGTCCACTGCACTGAAAGCTCCTCCTCTTCAAGCGGAGGGGGTGGAGCCAAGTCTTCCACAGGGGCATCCACACAGAGAGCAGGGAGGGAGCCGACGCTACAGAGGGTCTTCCTGTCCTCCCGAGGTGAACCTGAAGGGGCGGGGTCAGACACCAAGGTTGACTGGGGAGGCAGCGACCTAATGAGGCAGGTGGAGGGAGGCGGCGTCTGCTGGTCCACAGAGGAGGCTGATTGGCTGCTGTGCATCTCTGTCAGAAGTATTCGGCCCGAGAGAGGCTTTTCACTTTGGGGGGGAATAGGATAGAAAGGCGGGGGGGAGAGAGGGGTGTGTTAATGACTGGCTTTACGCCAGAGCTCTGTGTAAACTTCAAATATCTGCTCCATTTATCAAGACGTCACATATTTGCAAAAGTGCTCTGACGTTTTCAGAGACGTCTGTTAGCCACCAGCTGACCGCACAGCTGGAGTGGCCATTGGGCATGCCGGGCATTTGGCACTTTCATTTTCTAACGGTATAAACGATGATGGTGGTGAATTAGCCAATTGGTCATGATCAACGCTGGGCTGGACCAATTACAATACATCCATGTTGAGGTGAAAAGGGAAGCGATTTGTCCCGGACTTCAGCTACAATGAAAAAAGACACAAAGCTGGAGTTATTCTGTCCTTACGCTGCACAGCTGTTTCTTCTTCTCTCATTCTCCCCCCTCCCTCTCCTGTTGCTACTTCAATCATGAAACTGATCAATGATCAGCTGATCGTCTCTCTTGTTTGTTTATCGCCCACTTTGCGCCAGAAACAGGAAACCAGCGGATGTCGCGCTAAACAACAGCAGCACATTTAAGCTTGATCAGCTGTTGTTAGAATTTATTTAATATTACTTTCTAGTATCAGCTGATGTTTGTGGGAGCCACAGCTGGAAAGCTGCTGGTCATGATGTCGGTTTGGAAACATGAAGGTGATACAAATCATACATATATACAACAGTGTATGTCACTGTCACAGCAGCTTTGCTTTCGTTCAAAGGCTTTATGGTTTTTCATGTAATACCTGGTGGGCCGGTCAATACCTGGGGCCACGCCTTGACCACCCGGTCAGCTGGTGGGTAACAGGCATCTCTGGAAACGTTAGAGCACTTTTGCAAATATGTGACGTCTTGATGAATCGAGCAGATATTTGAAGTTCACACAGCAACATCCTCACCTGAAAATATCTTAAACGTTTATTTTGTGACCCAGACAGAGTAATATTTCAAACTTGGCCACTCTGTGTTTTGGATGAAATGCATTCTGGGATATTTGCCTGGGTTTAGCTACAGCAGCTAACAAGCTGATTGGAGACCAAAACAGCCAATCAGAATTTTTTGCATCCAAGTCTGTGATTGGCTGGTTTTGTGGCACAAATATAACGGTGTAGAGAAAGAGCTGAGCGCACACGGGCAGAAATGTTGAGAGCGCGAGCAACACATGCAAAAACTGAGCGAGAGGGGCTGCTGTTGTGTGTGTGTGGATAATAGCAAACACTGAAACACAGTTTTTGCACGCAGCGATGAGTTTTGTTCGCTCAGATTTAGCTTTTCTTCGCTCAAAACAAATTTCTCTTCAAAATGCAAAACTTGCAAATTTTTCTTACGTGCGCTCAGATTAGTGGCACAAAAATAACGCCACATCATCGCGTTAGAACCACATGTGTGAGTTTACTGCACGAGACTAATAATTACTGCCCGATTTATTCTCAATTTATTTTTGCTCTGGTTGAAGCTCTCGTCAGGTTCTTACATCAGCCCATGAGGAGGTAAGATGTCAGGAGTTTTGAGCTCAGCTGAGGATTTACACCTCCAACCTCCACAGGTTCTGTTCACACATCAGGAATAACAAGGTTTAATACACAGAAGGTAACAGGGCGCCACCTGCTGGTGCGTTCTGATTGGCTGATCAGGCTGCAGCGGTACCTGTGCTGTTCCTGGAGCTGCTGCTCCTCCTGCTGCTGCGGTGGTTTCTCTCTGCCTGCCTCTGAGTCCTGCTGTTGTTGCTGCAGCAGTTGCATGCGCTGCTGCAGGCTGCGGGCTCTCCTCATGCAGCGCTGCAGCCGGCTGTGACTACTAGCTCCGCCCTCAGCCACCACCGGCCGCAGTTTGGCTGCAGCCGAGTCACAATTCAACAGAAAATCCACAACAGAAGGAAAATGAAAAGAAAACAGAAAGAGAGAAAAGAATAAAAAATGAACCAAAGATGCAGAAAAGAACTCGTTATGATGATTTCATGCAAAACAATCTGACAAAGAAAACTCACAGCTGACAGGAAATCAAACATCGCACTGCTGACATGAAGGTGGCGTGGTTATTAACGATGAAATGGAGAAATCAAGTCCAGACAGAAGGTTAAAGTAAGAGAATCACAACCAAAGAAAAACAACCCGGCTGTCAGCTTCGAGGACGCCTCCGACACGCTTGATCATCTACGGGTGACGGCGCTGAACCGCACGTTCACGTGTGACCTCACAGCGCAGGAAGTCACACATGAACCAGTAAATAACAGAGGCTGCTGTGTGATGCAGCCCAGTGTGCTTTTCTGGGATGTTTGCAGGTGTTTAGAGGAGCAGAGCTCACGGCTTCTTAGATTCACTCCAGCTGCTTTTCTCTGTGGCGAGGAAAAACTGACGTGCTGTGATGATGGTCTGTTTGATAAATGGATGACTTTCAGAATTAAACTTCTTTCCAACAGAAGACAGAGGGACCATTTGGAGTTCCAGATTACTGACAGAAATGAAGTCGAACTGTGACCCCGTCCACCTCTGACCCCTCAACGTCTCCCGTTTACAGCACTGTGTCATCTGCATACAGTGACACTCTTCTTCTTCTACTTCCTCTCATCTTTATTCTCTAACAGAAGTTTAAAACAGGCGTTCTGAAGGGAAACCGTTAGTATCAGGCTGTAAGTATGAATATTCCTGCTCTATCGTTTAACATGGGAGTTTATGGGGACAGACTCACTGCTGCCTCTGCTGGACATAAGAGGATCTGCAGGGGGCGGGGTCACACTGAGGACATTTCCTGTCTATTTTTAATGAGGACAGTCTTCACTTTGTCCCACTACAGAATGAGCCAAATCTGATGAAGTGACTCGAACCCTGAGCTGAGTTAACACTCTGTGATATTTACAGACCCTCATGGTTCACATCTGACTGACACACGTGAAGCAAACAGCGGCGAATACAGACGCAGTAATGATGTCATCAAAAACCATCCCGATGTTTGTTTGGGTGAGCGGATTGTTTAAAGCTCGATTCAGCTTCTCGCGTTCGTGTGTGTGTAAGTCGGCCGTCAGGTTTCTGCCTGGCTGCGTTCAAAGTGGAGAGAGTGTGGTTAGTGGCAGTGGGAGGAGCTTACAGACAGCTTCATTGACAGCTGACAGCGCGGCGGCGACCTCGCCTGCCTGCTCCAGACGCATAGACTGGTCCAGCAGGAGCTCCGCCTCTGACACGCACCGCTCGTAAGTGTCCGATTTACCTGCAGAGCAAAAGAGGAAGACGCACACAGCTTTAAACTTTGTGTTTTCACCGAGTCCTTCCCGACTCCCCCGCGGACTTTCCACTGAACTCCCAACACCTCGATGCGTCTCTCCTTCTGCTCGCAACACTAGCTAACCGTCCAATCAAACAACCCACTCGCAGCACGAGACAAACGCCACATAACGAGAGAAAAAACAAAGAGGAAGCAACAAGAGTGAGAATTACAGCCAACAGGATTTTCAAAATAAAACCATTTTTTATGAAATCGTGAATTTAGTAACAGTCTGAGCTGAAGCGTGAAGAGTGTCTGTGTGTGTGTGTGTGTGTGCGTCTGTGTGTGTCTGTGTGTGTGTCTGTGTGTGTGTGTGTGTGTCTGTGTGTGTGTCTGTGTGTGTGTGTGTGTGTGTCTGTGTGTGTGTCTGTGTGTGTGTCTGTGTGTGTCTGTGTCTGTGTGTGTGTGTGTGTGTGTCTGTGTGTGTGTCTGTGTGTGTGTGTGTGTGTGTCTGTGTGTGTGTCTGTGTGTGTCTGTGTCTGTGTGTGTGTCTGTGTGTGTCTGTGTGCGTCAGTGTGTGTGTGTGTCTGTGTGTGTCAGTGTGTGTGTGTGTGTGTGTCAGTGTGTGTGTGTCTGTGTGTGTGTCAGTGTGTGTGTGTGTGCGTGTGTGTGTGTGTCTGTGTGCGTCAGTGTGTGTGTGTCAGTGTGTGTGTGTGTGCGTGTGTGTGTGTGTCTGTGTGTGTCTGTCTGTGTGTGTGTGTCAGTGTATTTGTGTCAGCGTGTGTGTCTGTGTGTGTCTGTGTGTGTGTGTGTGTACCCTGGATCTGCAGCTGGTCCAGGTCCAGGTACTTGCTGGGTCTCGGGTTGAAGCCGAGCGCCGCCTCCCTCTCCTTCTCCTGCCGCCGCTGCTGCTCCTCCTCCCTCGCTCTCCTCAGCACCTCCTCCTGCAGCTCGTCCAGCTCGCTGCGGCCTGCAGAGGGCGCTGCAACAACACCATCAGCATTAATATATAAAACAAGTTTGCACGCCGGAGTAAAGTCGGCCTGTTGACATGCAGAGCTGAGAGCTCAACGTCTGCATGAGCAAGAACACGAAGACGTTCGTACCGAGGCTCCCCCTGCTGGACGAGCTGAGCTCCTGCAGCAAAGCGCCGCTGCTCTTCGAGCGGGCGTTCCTCCACGAGGGTCCTGAGGAGGAAGAGGACGACAAAGCCTTCTTCACCACACACTCCCTGAAGAGGAGAAACAGAGACACGTTTAGCGTCAGGAGCTGAAGTTTCATATAACAGAGCCAATCCTGAGTTTAGACTCCACTGAACACTCATATTCTGTCATACAGGTTCAGGGGCAGGGTCATTCTTTAATGACTTTACAAGAACGAACTCTCAAACCACCAAAGGAGTCACTTAGCATGACAGGAAAGTTTAACTGCTGCAGCAGGACGGGGTCGTAATCAGCTCTGCTCCTAATCTGACAAACCCGCTGCAGAAACACAGCGACGGCGATCCTGCGTGTTTTCTTTTGTGTATTATTTGTTTTTACAGGATCTGATTGGTGCAAATGGTTTATTTTTGCCAATTGTTTGAGTAAACAGGGCACATGGGCAGTTCAAGGACCACTGAAAAGGTGGAAATTTCCTGATTATGCCACTTTTTACAGCTTTGTTTATACAGATGAGAAAATGTGCATTTTTAAATCTGCTGAAGGATTTATTTTATATTTACATTATTTTTATTGCATTGTTTTCTTTTTATTTAATGGAGTTCTTTTATTATTGTACCTTTTATTTCACTTTGTGCTTTTATTATCTCATCGTATGTTGTTTTTTACGTTACTGTGTTCGCGTACACGCCATCTCACGTTTGAATTTACTCCCTTGTTCTGTCTTTAATAAATATAATTATTTTACTTAAACAGTGACTTCACGTAAGGTGCGATACGATCTGCCGACTGGAGTATTGATCGATTGATGACGACCTTCTGGAGCTCACCTGTCTCCCGGGTTCAGGTCCAGGCTGACCGGGCTGCTGCTGTTCCTCTCGCTGCTCTCGTAGCCGCTCTCCATCCTCTGGATCAGCCTGGGTGGAGCAGCAGGAGGAGCAGCGGGAGACAGCACGGCTCCTCCCGCTCCTTCGTTCTCACCTCCCGGTCCAGCTCCACCTCCTCTGTGGCTGCTGGAGAAGGAGGCGGGGAGAGTCCTGGAGGAGCCCGTCCGGACAGGCGTCACCTCCTCCAGGGCCGAGGAGGCGTCCTGAGCTCCACAGTCGTCGAGCAGCGGCGCTCCGAGGGGGCTGTACCCTGCTTGCCTCCGCCTCTCGCGGTTAAAGATGCTGTCGATGTTGAGCGCCTCCCTCCGGGGCCTCCAAGCCGGCCGGTACCTCCCTGTTCCCCCGGAGGAGCTGGACTTTGACTCGCTGCTGGTGCTGTCGGCCTCCCAGTCCT
>NC_140538.1:2191667-2196667 GCF_057382185.1 Mchenga conophoros
CTGTTCTTTTTGATGCAGATCAAAGGTCAAAGCTTTCCTTTACATCACAAACACACACAAAACGCACTCGCATTACAGTCGCACTACAGCAGAGTCTAACCGGCCTCGGTGGCACTGCACCTCGTTATTACTACGTTATTACAAGTGTCTTGGTGAGCAGAGAAACTCATCCTCCGCCTCACGACACGACCGTGAGAATAAAGTAAAGGAAAGCGTTTGACACATCTGTCGCTGCAGATGTTTCTACCTGTGTGCACACATACCTCTTTGACATGTGCGTCATCAAAGTACATCCACCGGCGGATCTTAGTCTGGAAGAAGAAAGTGGAGTAATGTTTCCCGTAGTAGCACACCATCCCCACCAGGTACAGCTCGGACTGCCGAGCCTTCTCCTCAGTCACCCTGTAGAACAGCTGCAGAGAGGGGAAGATGTCACCGCACGCCGCCGACGCTCGCGTTTACCCTTCGCTTTGTTCAGACCGTGCTTTAATGCCGTGTCTTATTCTACTTACATCCCCGAGGCGCAGGCAGGTTCCCAGGGTGTGGATGACGTCCTCGGCCAGGTCCGAGTGATCCGAGTCCCACACCAGGCCGATGGTGATGATCTCCGGACTGTTGAGGAGGACGCGAGCCATCCGCAGCTGCTGACCGCACTGACTCTGAGGAAGAGGAGGAGGAAGAAAGGTGAGCCGTGACCTCTGAGTGCTTCACGCCAGTCAGTGTGTGTGCGTCGCAGGAGAGCTGCTGCTCACAGGACAGTTGCGCAGGTCCCCCATGCTGGCGTTTCGTAGCAGCTCCCCGAACATGCCCGGGGTCGCCTTCTCCCTCGACTCCAACATCTTCACTGCCTGGTTACTGAGGAGGAGGAGGAGGAGGAGTGTTACTGTGTGTGAGTCAGTTCTTCATGATGAAGAAGCTCCAGTCTTCAATAAATATGATCTGGTAAACGCTGGATTTACTTACCACAGGGAGGTGGTGGAGATGTAGTGGACCATCTGAATGAAGGGCAGAGGATCTGAGGAGGCTCCACAGCTGCTGCACACACACTGAACCAGACGGGAGGTGAACACGGAGTGTGTGTGTGTCTCTGTGTCTGTGTGTGTCTGTGTGTGTGTCTCTGTGTGTGTGTGTGTCTCTGTGTGTGTGTGTGTGTGTGTGTGTGTCTCTGTGTCTGTGTGTGTCTGTGTGTGTGTCTCTGTGTGTGTGTGTGTGTCTCTGTGTGTGTCTCTGTGTGTGTGTGTGTGTCTCTGTGTGTGTGTGTGTGTGTGTGTGTCTCTGTGTCTGTGTGTGTGTGTGTGTGTCTCTGTGTGTGTGTGTGTGTGTGTGTGTGTCTCTGTGTCTGTGTGTGTCTGTGTGTGTGTCTCTGTGTGTGTGTGTGTCTCTGTGTGTGTGTCTGTGTGTGTGTGTGTGTCTGTGTGTGTCTCTGTGTGTCTGTCTCTGTGTGTGTGTGTCTGTGTGTGTCTCTGTGTGTGTGTGTCTGTGTGTGTCTCTGTGTCTGTGTGTGTCTCTGTGTGTGTGTCTGTGTGTGTGTGTGTGTGTCTGTGTGTGTGTGTGTGTGTGTCTCTGTGTGTGTCTCTGTGTGTGTGTGTGTGTGTCTGTGTGTGTGTGTGTGTCTGTGTGTGTTGACTCTTCATGCTCATACAGTCAAAGTACAAAAGTAAAATATCAGGTAAAGTTAGGAAATGAAGCCACCTGCAGGTGTGTGAAGCAGCAGGTAAACCAGTGACAGATGATTGTTTTAAAGCGACTCGTTAATAAAAAGAAAATGAATATTACTGGTTTTTAACTGGTTTTACAGTCATTGCACCTGACTGACTGGTTAAACCCTCTCTGTGATCCCAGAGTTTCTTCCTCACCTGCTCATAGAGCATCATGGCGAACTTCTGGTGGGGGATGCAGTGTCTGGCTGTGCAGATGTCTTCTTTGGTCTCGTCTGCGATGTGGAAGTGGATCCTCATCAGGATGTTTTCCTGCACAGACGCAGAAGTGAAGCCTGAGCTTAGATAATCGAGTGAACGCGGCGAGGGCCCGCGGGCACGCCCGAGCTACTGAAACGCTGGTTCTGATTGGTCAAAGTGTAATCTCTACTGTAACACTGATCAAGCGCTGCAGCGCCTCCAGAGTTTGTGTGTCATCGTCTTACGAAGCACTCCGCAGCGTCGTCCATGATGCCGAGCTGAAACCGCTGCTTGTCCTGGAAGGTTTTGGCGAGCGCGCTGCGGAGCGCGTCGGACGGCAAAACTTTGTCGCTGCTGTACTGGAACTGAGCAAAGATGCTCTGTGGAATGGAGAGGTCAGGGGTCAGTGAGAGGAGGGACCGGGGTCAGGGGTTGAGGGTCAGGTTTGGAGAGGTTCTCACCTTCAGAGCGCAGAAAATGCACGAGTCCTCCATGCACTTATGGGTGGTCAGCTGACGGAAACTGCGGCGGAAGATGTCGAGGTGCCAGAGGACCTGAGAGGAGGAAAAACAAGTTTTAAAACGAAACAACGCAGGGGAGCATTCTGGGAAACGGAGTCAGAGCTTCACCTCAGCAGCACAAGTCCTTACTGACGGTGTGTCTCTGTGCTGCTGCTCTAACTCCACCAAACACATCGCCACACCTGTCAGCCAATCACCTGTCAGCACGAACCAACAGCCAATGCTGTCCTGACCAATCAGAGAACGGGCTTAGTGACCTGAGGAGTTGCAGAAGTAAAAGTAAAGTCTGTGTGTCAGACCAAGTTCGTCAGCATCTCCGTCTGCTGCAGGAAACCGTCTGCACCGCGTGATGAAGACGTCTGCGGCGCGATGATGGGAGCTGGCGTGAGCGTGCCCAGAGGACAAACTGCTGCAGCTGTATGTGTGCGCATGTGTGTGCATGACTGACAGGAAGAGAAAACACGACGCTGCACGTGTCACAGACAGCAAACATCAGCTCGCCGCTCAGTTTCACTGCAGACTTTATAAAAGCTCGTTTAGCAGATCTTAGTGACTCACGCTGACCAGGATCAGTCATCAGGTGTGAATCACCTGCTGGACACACTCGAGATGGAGGGCGCGTCTTTAAAAACATTCTTTCAGTCAACAATCACCTGAAGACACCAAGAAAAACAACCAGAGAGCGGTGGGCGGGCCGCCTGGGAGACTCATCTTTTTAATCTGTCTGCGAGAACAACACCATCTGCAACTGATTTTCCACAACACCACACATTTAGTTTATTTTTGGCTCTTATTTTGAAAGTTCAGTCAGCACAGCTTTTACCATTTTGTCTTTTCCTCACCAGCTGGCTCGCCGCCGCTCACCACAGAGCCGCTTCTCGCCTCCAGAGACGATCTCGTAAATAAAATGTTTGCAGAGCAGAAACTGCAAACTGAATTATGTAATATTTAATGTAAGAAAGTGCCTCACGCTGCACACAAAGTCTGTGAAATACACGCTTTAATTTGAATGCTGGGGTTTCTGCACCTTCACCACATCAGAGCTAAGACGAATTAAAACCTCTGTTGATATCACACAGAAACAAACACTGACAGGAAACTGAATTAGTGGAGCAGAAGCTAAAGACGGCTCTGAGGATTTAAGCCGAGACCAGAAACCATCGAAGCAAACGTGTCAGAGCCGGAGGAAAGACATCAGGACTCGCCGGGTGGATAAGGGCGGAGCTACACCAAAACTCACCAGACTGAGACCGGAGCAGCCGTGAGGGCCGGCGTGGGTTAAAGGGGCATTACGCCGCGTTAGCTGAACCCCGCGGAGAAGCCGGGCGCCTCGCCTCCCGCCGAGCAGCAGGAATCCAGACACGGAGGAATTTTTTCATCACTTTACTCATGAGGAGGGTTTTAAAACGATCCGCGGGGGCCCGGAGGGTCGGACAGTTCTGAATCCTGCAGTGTGTGTTTGTGTTTGTCTCAGTGACTGAGACGTGCCTGCAGCCGGGGCCGGCACCGAGCCGCCAACCGCAGAAAGATCCCAGCTGAGCTCGTGATAGAGGAGCAGAAACAGCCAGGCCTAACCACTCAGCCATCTGAAACAGTGAACCAACCATAACCACGGTTTAACCATTACTATGCTTTAAACTTGCAGGGTTTACATTTAAAGACAGTCCCTGATGGAGGTGTCGACACGGTGATCTGATCCATTCACAACCTCACGACCTGCAGACTTCACATCAAACAGCCTGTGAGAACATGGATGACTTACTTTCATTCACAGTGAGCTGAATCCCTTCATGAAACATTTCACACTAACGCAGGAAATTATCATCAGAACAAACTCGTGCTACAGACAAATGCTGGTGTGTTTGAAGCACACAGCCGGGTGTCTATTACACCGACACGGGGTGAACAGAAATGTGCTGATCAGGACGATTCAGACGTGATGCTGGGGCTTAAAAGCAGACGGAGAGGCGCTGATCTGATTCACGCTTGGACCTGAGTCCTCAGTGAAACAAACTGCGGCGTCAGCATTTGGTCGTTTGCTTCCTCCTTCCTGTCCCCGCCCCCCCACCGGCTGCAATATGTCGCTGCGGCCTCCAGCAGGTCGACCAGGTAACAAACCGTCTGTGCAGATCTGCACGCCGAGCACACGTCCCACAGAGGAATCAGCGTTTAGCGCTTTTTTTGCTTTGAAAGGATAAAATCAGCCTGCAGGACGCAGCAGGAGGAAACATCAACACCTGAGCACAAAGATCAGCCGGACGAGCCGCAGTCGTCACTTAAATCAAAGCCCAAACGGAAACCTGCAGGACGAACAACACGCAAACACAAAGGGTCCACCACAGACTCTACGGGAGCGACACTCAGCTGATAATCAGGAACATCCAATCAAAATCTGAGATGTTCCCTCGGTCCGTTAGTACAGTGACATCACAGCAGCATTTTACTGATGAGGCCATTAAAAAACAGCACAAACACGGTCCAGAGGTCCAGTTCAGGTGAAGCTAGCAGACAGCTAGCAGCTACAGCCACCTGTGTCACCATCCACCTGTCAGCCAAAGAGGCCACGCCCCTAATAATGCTA
>NC_140538.1:2201667-2221667 GCF_057382185.1 Mchenga conophoros
GCTGCCTCAGGCGGGGTTCAGTTTGCTCAGACCTCAAAGGCGTAGATCTGTGAGTCGGCATCTAGGAGGCCGTTTCCTCTCCTACGCAGCGCTCTTGTGAAACAGATGTGCCACAGCCAGGCGGGTTCGCACATTTGATCATTAACTGTCAGACTCGATGGGCGTTCCGGCGGGCGGAGCGATGCTCCTGAAGCGTTTCCCTCTTTAGCCTCGGCTGTTTCCATGCAAACTGCCCACTAAAGCCAAACACTCACACAGGTTATGAGTCACATGGTGTGCATGTTCAACAGCTCACTGAGCTCAGCACGCGCTCGCCAGCACGCGCTCGCCAGCACGCGCTCGCCAGCACGCCTCACACGACCAGCACCACCTGCACCAACCTCCTGGTTCGAAGGATCAATGCAAAGGTTTGGAGCAGGGTTTGGGTTAGGAAAGGGTTACACAACGCAGTGCCTTCTGAAGTGGTGTGTGTCCGTGTGTGTGTGTGTGTGCCTGTGTGTGCGTGCATGTGGTAATCTGCAGGTCAGAGCAGAGGGAGGTGAGGAGGGATTAGCCTGATCAGATGCGTCTGTCTGGTCAGGATTACGCCGTCTGTCTGCGGGTGTTTCTGTGCAGGACCGAGTCTCCGTGTGGACACTTTTCCAAAGGAGCCATGACAGGTTCAGAACTGAGACCGGTTTCATAAAGTCCAACTGAGCACAGACTCGGGCGGGCGTTTGAATTCACCTCGCTGAGGTCAGAGGTGTTCTCTGTCTGGCTGTAAGCCCAAGGGTTAGAGGGTTAGAGTGAAGCAAACAGCGTGGGCTGCATCATCAACAAACCACTGCTGTGATTTCTGCCTTACAACACGTACAGCTAATCCGGTTCTCCCAAACCTGCTGCATGGCAAATACATACAGCAGGTAAACCAGCAGGTGGCACTACAGCTATTATTCAATCCAAGACATTTTTCTCAATGAAAGCGGCTCCAGTGCACTGAGACACACCGAGGCACTGAGGGTCGCTGCGCTGTGGACATCCAGGCTGCAGTTCCTCTAACGTCCATCGGAGGCTCCAGCCTGTGAGTCAGTGAGGGACACAAGTTTGAGTTATCTGATAAATCCTGAGCTGAGGCCGACTAGTGAGGTCTTTGTCAGACACAATTCTTTTCTCAGGCTTAAAAATAATGAAGTGGGCGGAGCTCCGGGCCTACAGGTGATGACAGAGTGATTAATGAAAACTCCAAAGCTGACCAGCAAACAGGTGAAACAAAGAAAACCAATCGTATCGCCCGCTCTAACACTTTTAGGGTGTTTGGGTTTTTACCTGTAGACTAACTTCCTGTTAGCGATTAGTGGTAGCACAGGTTGGAGGTCATTTCCTCTCCCGGTGAGCGCCGAGGCTGATTTAGTGTAAAACTGGTTATGTAACAAAACGGCAGTCTGTCACAGAGGCTTTACAGCCACACACAGACACACACACAGCGATATAATCACCTCTAATTCAGCAGGCTGGCTCGGTGCTGCCTGTGTGCAGGCTGACCGCGGCTGCACTGGGAGCACTGGGCAGAGTGGGGGTGCTGGGATAAAGCCGGGGGGTTGGGGTGGGGGGGGCATCGATTTGATTCGGTCCGTGAGCTCACGCATTGTTTTCAGACTCGCAGCTCCTCATCAGCGAGCAAAAACAACCAAACCCAGGTTTTTTGGTCTCTGAGACTCTTTTAAAACGATTCACCAAATAAACAAAGACCACAATGAAGTAAAGAAACGAACGATGACGTAAATATAAAAACAATAAGACGTGATCAATATTTGGCTGTTTGAGGCTCATTTCAACTTATTAACCTAAAGTCATTTTAAATCTGCTTATACTTATTATGCCAAACATTACATACAATAATACATACAATACAGCTATGTTCTTGTCATTTGATATTTTAATGATTTTAATGCTCATTTTTAATGTAAAGTACCATAAAAATAATTGACATGCAGTAACTAGTCGATTTATCATTAAGGCTGCCACAAACGATTATTTTGATAGTCGACTAATCAGATCATCATCCATTGGACGTATAATGAACAGCTTATTGCACCAGCAGCATCTGCTCTTATATAACTATCACTAGCTTACAGCTTTAAGTGTTTAAGGTCTGTGCTAACTAACAATAAAGACAAGATGATAGTTTATTAAATTTTAATGACATTTGCAGATTGTTTCGGTGCAGTTTAATAAACTCCTTGCTATCTAAAATATAACAGGACACCGGAGTAAATTCTCCAGCATCTCACACTTCTGATAATCAGCTGTCTGCTTGACGTTTATTCAGCTGTGTAAAAACTATAACTTTAATCTCAGACAAACCGATTTACTCAGGAACAAATAAAATACTAAAAAAAGCCAAACAATAACATTTTCAAGTTATCTAAGTGACTCATATATCATGTTTAACCTGAGCAGCGAAAGACGGTGGTGGGTTTGAAAACGATTTGCCGGGAGTCCGGTGTTCTCACGGCTCTAGTGAGCCTAGCCCCCGGCTCGCTATCGAGCTAGTGGGTAACAGACGTCTCCGAAAACGTCGGAGCGCTTTTGAAAATATGTGGTGTCTTGATAAACTGAGCAGATATTTGAGGTTTACACAGCTACATTCTCGCCTGAAAATATGTCAAACGTTTATTTTGTGACCCATAAAGAATAATAAGAGTAACATTAAAACTAACTAGCTGCCGCCATTGTTGGAAACTGAGCTGGGCCACGCTGTGAATTCTGGGACACAGCTGCTTCTTCTTCTTCTTCTTCGGGGTTTAACGGCAGCTGGCATCCTTGTACATGCAGTGCTGCCATCTTCTGTGTCAGTCCGTTATTACACTCTTAAATCCTGCTACTTATTCCTGCGTCTTTCAGGATCTTACAAAGCTTCAAACGACGCGTCGACTATTAAATCAGTCGTCGACGATTTTGATAGTCGACTAATCGTGGCAGCCCTATTTATCATAGTTGGAATTAAATAATAATAATGATAATAAATAAGCACTAAAAGTTTGTTCTTGAGCTTATTTGATTTTTTAAATGCGATTTATTTTGTCCGCTTCGGTGCTCTGTAGACGGCCTCAGACACAGGCTGTTCCCTTTGCTGTGCCTGGATCTTTGCCCACAGGATGAATCTAATAAACGCTCTGTGATGTTTTCCGGCAGCTGGAACAAATCGATTGAAGCTCGATTCATGTAAAGTGCAGATTCTCGGGTCCTGCGGGACTCCCTGGAGCCTCCGCTCAACATTTATTCATCAAATTAAAGTCAATACTTGTAAAAATGAAACGTGCCAGATGCAGAAAACACTCAATAATGAGGTGGTGACGGACGGCGGTGAGAAGAGGAGGAGGACGCGGTTTCTTTAAAGGCGTTTAATGGCAGCCGAGCTTAGATCTGTGCAGATCCCCGCTAAGACGCTCTCCGGGCAGACCCGGCGTCGCTGACCTGCTTGGCAGCTCGTCTGGAGGAAGATTTGGGGACTAATGACTAAAAAGGAGAGCTCATGAATATACAGCTGTCCTTCAGCGCCGCCACGGCCCCAAAATAACTCGGAGAATTTGGGAATGTGGAGCACTTCAATCACTTAATTCCACTCAGTGAAAGGAGGAATTAGCTTTTTGTCGTCTCCCCCGTGAGGCTCTCAGACGAGCCGAGGACGACGGCCTCAGCAGCTCTCAGAGTGGCTGCTTTTTAAACACCAGCAGCAGAAGAAAAGACGCCTGCTGTCACTCCCATGAATTCAAGTCATGTTTTATTCACAATCGGTCCAAAAAATGATGTTTACATGTTGTAATGTCTGCAGGTTTGGCAGCAGAGTGATGCAGACGATGATGTACATCAGCTGCATTAGTGAGTCAGTGCAGGCGTGTGGCTAACGTTAGCGGTGTTTCCTGATTTTAAAGTTGATTAAGAGTAATGTGTCGATGCAACTTGATGAAAACACAGATTATTGTCTGTGATGAAAAGAATCCTGTTTCAGTCGAGGGAACCAGAGCGGCACCGATCCGGTGTCTCACAGATGTTTCAGCCAATCACAGGAAGTGAAACGCCAGCATTAACCTGTAACTGAACTACGCTGTGGACACGTGACTGCTCACTGCACCATCTTGTGGTGCAAAGTGGTATCACACCAAAGTACAGCACGGCCCTTTGTCCACACTTCGGCTGACATCACTGCGGCACAATGCAGACATTTTCCTTTCTGCTCACTTTGGAAGGTTTTTAACTATTTTTAAAGACACATATTTAAAATAAGCAGCCCTAACGACGCCAGCGTTCTCATTTAGCCTGTCATTAGCAACCTGCCAAACTTTGCTGAGACCTGTGAGAGCTTCAGAGGTCACGAGTGGGGTTCTCGCAGACCCACGCTTCCTGCTGGAGAATATTTACAGCTCGTCTCAGGCTTTGAGTTCATTTTAATGATTAAAATCACAGATTTATCATTTTCTTTCAGTTTGTTCATCATTTCCAGGTAGCGCGTCGTAACGCTGGTATTGAAACGTGCGGTACAAATAGAGCTGGGCGATATGAGATTTTTTCATATCACGATATGTTTTTTTCATTTCAGGCGATAACGATATCTATCACGATATAAGCCAAATAACTATATTTGTAAGATTTAAATGTGCCGTTGCTCACAAGTAAAATGTGAAATAATCAGCAGCTTGTTTTTATTTAAATATTTATTTCCCATAATAAGTTCAACAGGGTAGATGTACTTAAGGAACATGAGACTTTTTCAGATAAATAAAGGCAAATATTGCAAACTACACAAAAGGCAGCCGCTAAAGCGTTTAAGTTTCAAAATAGAACAAACGAAACAGACTAAATTGTCAATTCCACTTAGAAACAAAATATTAATTCTAAAAATAAATCTTAGTTTGTTTTACAGAAGAACAGACAAAACTGACTAACTTTTGTCAATATCAAATAAACTGAGAACTAAAAGGAAATTCTCAATCTCTCCTTGTTGTATAGCTGAGCTTTTCAAACAGTTTTAACAGTTACTTTAGTCCGACAAAAGCCGAATGACGAATTAGCGCTTCCAGTCAGAGACTGAGGCTACGTCCACACGTACACGGGTATTTTTGAAAACGGAGATTTTCCGTTTTCGTTTTAAAAAAAATAATCCCGTCCACACATAAAGGCAGAAATGAAGGAAAACGCTGCTATGAACATGCCAAAGCAGCAGGTGGCGCTAGATTCCTAACCGTGCAGAAATGTAGGCCAATCAGAAGTCTAGAAGCCTCGGTGGGAAAAAGTAAACAAAGCTGGGGCATAGAAGCAGAACTGAGTCGTATGTGTGGAGGGACAGTAACTGTGTGTATATGTAAGCATTTAAACACTGCAGAGAGTAGAATTAACAGTAACAGTATTGTAGAAATTCATTTCACCGAAACAATAACGTGGCGCACAGTGTGACGCATGCACCAGTTTATTGTATTTCCAGACTTGCTTTCGGCACATTTACAGTGCAGCTACTCTGTTTTTTGTCAGACTTGAAATAGCCGAAATACCTTCACACTACGGAACTTCTATGGCTCTTCCGTTCGACAATCTCTCCGGCATTGAAACCATCATCTGTTTTCTCTTCGGTCACGCTCGGTTGATTTTTCTAGTCGGCACACTCATTTCCTCCATTACGCGCTGGCTGCTTCCCAAACAAACACACGTGCGGCTTGGCACTTGTGCTGTACTAACAAGTCACGCGACGTGACGCTGCGGCTGTGATTGGTTCGGCTCTGCGCTACTTAATTTAGATTGGCTGACCTTTTTTTTTTTTTTTTTAAGAGGACAAGAGCGGCGAGGTCTATCGCGATAGCTTAATTTCTCTATCGAGTAAAAGTTATATCGCGATACATATCGTTATCGTTCTATCGCCCAGCTCTAGGTACAAACAAACTTTATTATCACTGTTATTATCTGTTTGTGTCTGAGCTGGAAAATCGTTTTACTGCACGTCTGACGTGTTCTTCATTCCCTGATCAAAAATCTACAGATTTCAAGTCTGAATATTTTCCAACAACACTTTCCAACTTTAGAAGCTGTTACACAGATACGACAATAACAGCTCCACGGTTAATTATTCTCTCAGCTCTCACTCACGTGTCTTATCTGCAGTCCGGTGTTGGGATGTCAGCCTCCGATGTAACGATCAGTGATGATGATGATGATGATGCTGCTCTGGTTTCACTTCAGAAACAGGACTTTAAAGCTTCTAACTCACAAACTTTTTCCCATCACACCCTCTTCTCTCAAAGTATTGTTCTAATTTTCACTCTCCACATTCCTCACAGCAGCAGCAGCTCCATCAGTTCAGTGAATCAACAGTAAATCATCCAGACTGGGAGGAGGTCTTCCTCCTCCTCCTCCTCCTGTTCTTTCAGCACATTATTTTCCCATGAATACTGCTGAATAATGTTCTTTAATTTAAACCTCAGTGGCCGCCCCGGCACACTACATAACTCACATTTCCTGCAGGACAGTGAGAGCTGCTGCACCTCCTAAACTTCCCTGAGAGGTGGAGATGCTTCAGCCTGATGGAGCTGCAGTGAAACCAGACCTACAGGTTGTTTTACTCCGATTAAACCTGCTTCTGTTCACGATGATTCATTAAACCACAATCGGTGACCACCCATGTGTGGAACATGAGAGCAGCTAGTTTTGTAGTTTTTGGCTCTGAAATCTCATTTGTTACACGAAAATCTAAGAAACCACTCGTTCCATCGCATTTTGTCGCACCGCGCCAAACTCCTTTTAAAAATATGGCACTTTAATGTTTCTTTGCTTGCTAAGCACAGCACACAAGGTAAATAATATTAAAGAAATGCCGTTTTAGAAATCGGGAACAGCGCTTTAATTCGGCTGGTTCAGTTCCAGCCCACACTTACATTTCATAACCAAACAGATCTCTTTAAAAGTCCCAGCCTGTTGTTCCCGGTGATGAAGAGCAGCAAGGATCCACGGATGGAGTTGGGATCGATGACATAAAGATGAGGACCGGTGTGTACGCGGTGTGTGAGTGACCCCGACACACGGAGTCGGGATCAAACCCGAAACGTGCGCAGAAGCAGCGTAGCAGTGCGGCGGAAAACCCGCAGTTTTTAACCGGAGTCCGGCGCGCCGCCGGGGCTACATTACATCACTTCTAGCAAACTTCACGGGAGAACAATGAGGGCGAAGCAGCTTCGGCGGGCCGGGCTGACCCGGGCACAGCCTCCAGCTGCCAGCACGGACTCCGGCCGGACGGGGAGCCCGGCAGCGCCAGCGGGTCCCGGTTGTGCCCGGTACCGACAGCCTGGTGACACTGCTGCGTTTCGAGGCTCGAGCTGAACACGCAGGCGAGAAAGCGGAAACACGGAGGCATGAAAGGAGCTCACCTGTGGCCGGAGCAGCGAGGCAGAGCCCGGGGGAAGGCGGCCGGCGTGTCCGGGGAAGGAGCGGCGGCGGAGGTTATTGTGTTTGAAGCGGCAGGACGGAGGGGGAGGGGTTACTACCTGCAGCATGGGGCGCGAGCACCAGCGCGTGCGCCGGTGCGATGGTGTGTGAGCACGTGAGCGCGTGCGTGCGTATGAGACGGAGGCTTCCGAGGACTGCTGCTGCTCCTCAGGGTGATTCAAGTAAAAGTCAAGCAAAGGTCCTTTACTGAACCGGGAAAAACACCGGAACTAAGCTCCGTTGGTCACGCTCATGTGTGTTACACCTGCAGTAAAACACGTCACAAAGTGTGCACGCTCAGCCGCTGAGCCAGCATTACCTGTATATAAAAGATGGACATTTTTGCTGCCAAGACAGAAGAGCCCTGTTAGGACGAGAGGGTGGAGTTACAGACACTGATAGGTCTGTGGTACGGTGACCTCACAGCAGCCATGTTATTGGTCACACAGGCTGTATCCCAATTCAGGGTCTGCAGCCTTAAAGGCCGCATTTTAAGGCCGATTACGTCACCGCAACACAACAAAGGCTGTCCCAATCCAAAGGCTGCTCGAAATGCGGCCCTCAAATGCGTCCTTCATCTCCCTGAATTTTAAGGACGTGGTGGTGTAGACTTCGTGGCCCAACATATCCCAGAATGCATAGCGCGGCGGTGGGTGTGGATAATTTTGCCGAAAAAAAACGGCGGATGAGGGGCGCCTGAAGAGTACACTTTAAGTACTGAATATGATGTCACTTATTGATGTGCAAATGTTTAATAACGAAGAACATTAAACATTACTGTTGGCCACATGTCGGCAAAGTCATGTGACATTAGTGACGTTTGTACTAACTTGGTTTTAAAGCCTTTACTTTAAAATATACGTCGTTCAGTAGCTGAGCTTCATCTTACAGAGAATGATCAAAGCTCATGTAGAAACAAACACATGAACAAAAGATTTTCTCCTTCATTTCTGTCAAACACAGCTGTATGACACGTTTCCAGCTGTTAGTATCATGGTTGCTAGGCAACCTGGGCAGTGCAACGGAGGCTAGACCGTCCCATTTCACAAGCCTCGCACTTCCGGCCTTAGCGGTCTTTAAGTACGCGGCCCTTGAGGATCGTTGAGGCTGCAGACCCTGAATTGGGATACAGCCATTATGTCATTAAAAAGGCTCCATCAGCACAAACACAAAGCTAGCAGCTACAGCTGTCTGTGTCACCATCCACTTGTCAGTCACAGAGGCCACGCCTCTAATAGTCATTTGTCTCTGCCTCCTGAAACGAACCCCTGATAAACTGTTAGTCTCCGTTCTCCACTATGTAAAACTGTGTCATCTGCATATAGAGGTACTCTCCTTCTCTACGTTCCTCTTCGACTTCCTCTTATCGCGTAACAAAACTTTAATATAGCTGTAATTAAGGTGGAAATGATCATTTGTGTATCAGGCTGTAAACATTTCTCATGTGAAGTTTTAACATGAGTCTATGGGGGCTGACTCATGCTGGAGCCTCTGCTGGACACTAGAGGAACTGCAGCTTTTGGGACTAGAGCACTGATGCTTTAAAGTTATCGTTTCTCCCCCCAAACGTCCTCGAGTGTGTATATCTAACATTTTTTCTCCCTCACTCTCACTAAGTAACATGCAAGCAGCTTGTATAATGACGTTTGTTCTGAAGTATGCTTTTACAGTAAATCTCTGGTACCACCCGTTTCTTTGATCCAACATGTAAGAGCGGCTAAGGGACATTTGTTGTGTTTTTAAAAAATGATGAATGTTTTTGTGCTAAATGTGTCCTAACACTGGACCCTTTAGGGTATATTTAAAGTAAACACATGGATTTACTGTGAGATTAGGTGAATTCAGTATGATCACATTTAAATAAAGTCATGAGCTTATCAGCACAGTTGTATCTGAAAACAAGTGACTAATCTGGGAGTGTGATGGTGAAAATAAAGACCTGCAAGCTGACTGTGCAGCACGCAGCAGTGCTGAAGTCATCAGTGTGTGTGTGTGTGTGTGTGTGAGGCTCTATCGACGAGGTTATTGATCACATTCGGAGCACAGGAGGACACTTTGGGCTCAGCTCTGACTGCAGGAGCTGCACAGGGCTCATGATGCGCACGTTTAAACCATCATTCATGGTTTTAATAAGTAAAAGTCCTTTCTGTTCCTTGAGTCGGCACACACACTGACATGGACAGATGAAGAAAACGTGGGGCCCGGGCACAGCCATAGCAACCCCCCCACACATACACACACCCCACCTATCTGTGAGAATACAGAGTTAAGACCTTCACTGGAAAGGGCATAAAACAACTTGTTCTTATTTTTGTCCATTTTTAGTGAAGTTAAAAATCTTCGGTTCCTAATGAATTTGGAGAAACGGAAAAAAGAAAGACCCAGAAAACACATTAAAATGCTGCCCCCTGGTGGTGAAAAAGCAGAGGGTTCTTACCAAACTGCAGCTGGAGATGATTTTAATGACACATTTACTGCTGTAGCTTTGTCTATAACAATCCAGCATCATAGATATTCAGTGATGTCAAACATAAGGCCCGGGGCCCAGAACTGGTCCTGCACAGACCCCTATGTGGCCCACTGGGCAGTTTTGGAAAATATGAAGCATGGCACAGATTTTGGGCTTGTAACTGAGAGCTCCACCGTGGCTGTTCACACTTCATGACCAAAGTAATGAAGGAGCAGAAAAATCAGTCAAATAAATGAGAGAAAAATCCTGTTTTTGATTTTCGACTGTGCGTTGCTCACCGTGGCCCACATCTCAACAGATTTAGATTTTTTTATTTGCTAAATATGATAACACAGCAAATAGATTAAAACTGGATTTTCCACAGTTTGTTATATTTTCAGCCTGACTTTTATACTGAAAGGGTCACTCCCAGACCTCATACAGCTGCTCACATGGAAACAAATGAAACCGCAGCAAAACAAAATTAATTTATGGTTTTTATGTCACAGAGAAAATTGAAGCTGAGTGACTTTATGAGTGGAAACAGCTGCAGTCCAGAAACAACAGCAGCAGCACTCGATGAACCCCAGGGAACACCGGCCCAGAGAAACGATGCTCATAGAACACAGTCATTAAAGAATCGTTTAATATCAGAACGTAAAGACTTGTTTCTCCTTGCAGAGGATCTGCTGCAGCCAGGGTAAAAACAGGAGGAGGGCCGAGCAGTAAGTCCACGCTGTTTAATGAAATAACAGGAGCAGCTCGGCTCATGTTTGGGTGGAGAACACGTCTGAACCGCAGTGCAGCCTCAAACATTCCTCTGCTGGGAGGAATCCGCCTGGCTCTCGTTAAACTGGGCTGAACCGGAGCGCAGCAGCAGACGCTTCACGCTCACTCGCTCGTTTGTTTGCTTCTGACTTTTTAATTAAAAGCAGACGATGTCAGTGTGAACGTGCCAAAAGACTCTCCGCTGCCTCTCTTTCTTTCTTCTGCAGTTTCTATTCTTTAAAGTATTAAAGAGACTCTCGGGAAAGTGGAAGCACCTTAAAGCTGCAGTCTTTTTGATGGCCAGCAGGGGGCGATCTCTGAGCTCGCTCAACTCTTTAATCTCGATTCACGTCTGACTGAATCAAGTTAGGAGGAGGGTGGTTTTCCACCCAGAGGGAGGCAGAGTGAGTGGTACAGAGGTCAAAGGTCACAGCACACAGACAACAGTGGTTAGAGGGAGTGTGTGGTTAAAGTGGACAGACGCCATGTTTTTACTGTCAAATGTGAGAGCTGGGCCTTTAAACCGCGAACATGTAAAATCTGTGAATCTTCTAACGCAGCTGTTCACAGGAGTAATTAACAGCTCTCACCAATCAGATCGCTGCATTCAGCAACAAGAGTGCTCAGAATGCATCCTGGTACTTAATCACTGGCACTTTTCTGAACCAGCCTTTCTGACAAACAACCTCAACATAAACCGACTAAATCAGATCAGACACAGGCTGTGTCAGCCGATGTTTTACTTCAGAGGTGCAAAGCATGACGACTGTGAGCTCAGGACTCACAGTTTAAATCACAGCGTGGGGGAACAGCCAGGCTGATCTCAGATCTGAGTCTAACTGCACTGACGGGATATTTCCACTGGTGGAAACTGTCCAGCCTGTTTCTGAAGCTCCTGCTGAGATGTTCCACTGCTGAGTGACGCTTATCGCCACCAGCTGTGTTTATCCACGCCAAAAAAAGGCACAGTGTCCTCCGAGGGCTGCCACATCAGTCTAAAGTTATCTTCTCGTTCCTGTGTTTCACTGTCCTGCTACAGGCGGTAACAAGTGTCAGTGACCAGGTTTCAGCTCATTTACACACAGCGTGTTCATCAGAGAGCGCTGGCACAGATTTATACTGTTTCTGTTTGAGCCTGAGAGCTTCAGCAACAACGTCAAAGAAAAGATGAGAACAAAGGATGGAAATCTGAAAACAGAGCACACACGATGGGGTCCAACATGGGACAGGGCTGTAAAGTTTTATTGGTTTAACAGCCTGAAGTGTGTGCCTACAGGGCTGGAAAAGCTGCAGTTCCTCTAACATCCAGCAGAGGCAGCAGTGAGCCAGTGGTCATAGACTCCCATGTTAAAACTTTCCAGCAGAAATAAACATGTTTACAGCCTGATACACAAACTGTTTGATCCCTGTAGATACTTTCACCTGTATTTTATTTTACTCAAGTTTTTAAATTGGATTAAGGCTTAAAGTTTGCAATGTTATGGGGCGTGGCCACTATGACTGACAGGTAGATGGTGACACAAGCTGTATCCAAATTCAGAGGCTGCGTCCTCCTCAGGACCCGGCCTTCGCGTTCTACGTGGGCCGGGTCCTTTGAAGACTGAGAAGGCCGGAAGCGTGAGGCTGTGAAATGGGACAGTCTAGCCTTCAGATCTGCGTCAGCGCTGTCTCTGTGGAGTTTAATAAACTCGGCCGTCTGCTCCGTGCTATCTAAAATATAACAGGACACTGGAGTAAACTCTCGACCGTCTCACACTTCTGATGATCAATCAGCTGTCTGTTTGACGTTTATTCAGCTGTGTGAAAACTAGAACTTTAATCTCAGCCAAACCGATTTACTCAGGAACAAATCAAACACTGAAAAGTTATCCAAGTGACTTATATATCATGGTGTCTGACAACGATGTGCCGGGAGTTCGCTGTTCTCGCCCCGGTCAGCTATTGAGCTGGTGGGTAACAGACGTCTCTGAAAACGTCGGAGCGCTTTTGCAAATATGTGATGTCTTGACAAACCGAGCAGATATTTGAGGTTTACACAGCTACATTCTCGCCTGAAAATGTCTTAAAACTTTATTTTGTGACCCAGAAAGAATAATAAGAGTAATATTAAAACTAAGTAGCTGCCGCCATTGTTGGAAACAGGAATTGAGTTGCGCTATGAATTCTGGGATATGGTGGGCCACGAGGAATACAACCGACCCATCCTTCAAGTCTGGGGAAAAGGAGGACACATTTGTCGGCTGCATGTGGAGGCGTCTATGAATTTGAACAGCCTTCGCCGCGTTGCTGTGATGTATTCGGCCTACAAATGTGGCCTCAGGAGGACGCAGCCTTTAAAAACACACACACAGACCTATCAGAGGTTTGTTCCTATGCAGTTTGGGTGTTTTGACCTTCACTTGGCTTTTCCTCGAATGACCCTGACGAGAAGCCAGCTACACAAACTGTTTCGGCCTCTACAGATAATTTCTTGCTTCACGGGAGGACACAGGAAGGAGCCATTCTGCTTTTGACGTTTTACAGTGTCTCAGCTTTTTGGGAAAACGCAGTTGTGAGTTCAGCCACCTGTTCACTCATTTCAGAGTTTAATATTCATGCAAACACCACTTTATATTCACCAGAAAATAAGCTCATTTTTTCATGCATCACTGCTGCAAAAATCTCCACTGCCTGCAGAATGAGACGTCTAATGTGACGTTCTGCAGTTCACAAACAAGCCAGTTTGTTTATTTCCTGTGGTTTCCTCGTGCCGGCGTGCTACTGTTGGACCGCGGGCGCCATCCAACGTGTTTTCAAACACTGTGAGTCACTTCCATCGCCTCACACACTGCAATCTGACAACAACCATCCCTCCCCGAATCTGAGATGATGAACAAAGCGCTCGCTGAAGTGAGAAAGATTCCAGCATAAAGAGTCTGCGCACGCACACAGACACACACACACACACACGCACACACACACATGCGCGCACGCACACAGACACACACACACACACACATGCGCACACACACACACACACAGCAGCTGCTTGTGTTTACTGGGCCACAGAACAGCTTCAACAATCACAGTCACTCCAACACTTGTCTCTGCAGGAGAAGTCAGGACTGCTCTTTGCTAGCAAACTTCTGCAGCGTAGCTGGGGTTGGTACGGTGGCCCTGAGAGGTCAAATACACTACAGCCTAACAACACAACACAATGCAAATAGAAAAGAAGCCCACAGAAGTTTTAAAAAGTCAGGAAACAAAACAGAAACAAAGGAAGTGTTTTTGGGAGGCAGAAAAGTGACAGAACAGCTAACAGTGAACAGTATATAAGTTATGATATGAAAACACACATTACTGCATCCTTTCCTCCCTCACAGCACCAGTGGAAGCCACTGGTTCATCACAGACACACTTAAAGGAAGCATGGGATGCTTCTTTTAAGTGTCTCCTGGGTTCAAATCCCAGCAGTGCCTTACCTCCCTACCAATGCCATTACATTTCATTAATGAGTGCTGATGGCGGGAAGCATTGGGCGTTATGCTTTCTCTCCTTCGTTTCCAAGAAGAGGACACAATGAAGATTTAGACATGCCCAAGACATCAATATTGGGTGAACAACCCTCAGAAGCTCCACTAGCGGTTTAATGCCTGGGACCCTCCAGCATTTGTTCTAGAACTGAAGAAGCTTCTCGGATCGGGTGCAAAGAAGTTTTTAAAGCTCTCAAGAGTACCGTGAGGTGGATAACTGAGGACATACAAAGACTTTCCTAACTGCATGATGGATGCAGATGTGACACCACGCTGCTATCACCTTGTTGCAGATGCATCCATCATGCAGTTGATGCAGATGGTTTCAAATGGAGAGCCCAAAGGCACTGCTTGGACTTGAACCCAGAGCTCCTGTTGACCAGCTCAGCCACAGCGCCTCCTTGAGGCTTCAGGGCTCCTTCTGAAGGTGGGTGGAGGTGCTGTGGTTCTGTCGGTGGCTATCAGGGTCAGCATTGAATCACAGTCTGAACCACTGCTAGAACTTTTCACAGACTTTATGGAAACCTCCAGCTTCACCCAGGTGCTGCACGATGATGGAACATGTCTGAAAGCCAACCACAGCAGGAGGCGCTGTGGCTTAGCTGGTCAAAGCACCTGTCTAGTAAACAGGAGATCCTGGGTTCAAGTCCCAGCAGTGCCTTGCAATTCTTGGTACCATTACATTAAAGTTTGCTGAAGGTGCTGTGGTTCAAGTTTTTCCTGTTTCATTTGTAAGAAGAGGAGAGGTTAGACATCAGTGCAAAGGCACTGCTGGGATTTGAACCCTAGCAGGTGTTTTAACCAGCTAAGCAAAACTCTCTAAATATAAAGAAGAGGAGAGGGGGAAGGCAGTGAGAGAGAAGGAGAGGCGAGAGTCAGGATTCGTTTCCTTCTCTTAGCTGATCTGAAAATGCTTTCATAACATTCATAAATGCTGCAATACAACAACAGGCATGACTGAAACTGAACACGAGCTGGTCCCGTTAACCAAGCTCATAAGGCAACATCTGGATTAAAAGCAGATGTTCTTCCAGATTATGTTATGGAGCAGCAAACACACTGCTGACAAACTTTTAGATGATGTCGGTCACACTTCCTCTGCTAAAGAAGGTAATAAAGGAAGCACTGAAGCGCCTTTCCTTAGAATTTGGGGAGTTCAAACAGCTGCAGATGCTTCAGGATCAAGTCACTCACTCAGGAACTTTGCTAAGAAAAACTCGCCTACACTCTGTAAGCAGACATCATCCCACGAGGAGTTCGGAGTGATGGCTACAGCTCCCTCAGGTGTCGCCACCGTCGTATCGTAAAACACACGGGATAAGTTTCCAACTTTGGAAGTTCTCACAACCTCACCTGGAAAACTACACCCATGTATTTTCTGCCACCTTCACTGCACCTTTTATTGTCCTTTTATTTCAATTTGATTATTTTTAAATGACTTTCTCACTTTATTAGAAAGTGATGAAGAGTTAAAACTATACTCGCTGAAGCTGTAGAAGAACAATAATCCATGATCAGTAAACTGCAGTTTGATTCATTATTGCACGATACACACAGGTGAGTCAATAAAGTTTCACATAAAAACAGCACCAGTCAAACCTGCTAAACATTAACCTGCCTGTCATGTGACACCACGCTGCTATCACCTTGTTTTCATTTCACTATGACTACTTCCTGCATGACCTCAGCCTCCACTGCTCTGCATCGCTACTGTTTACTCTCACAATCATACGATGGTGACACGCACACACAGCCAGGGGCAACTGTGCGTCATCGAGTACTTTGTGTTGACAGACTGTTAGTCGCCTGTTTGCTCTCAGGTGTTTCTGCCACACACTGACACCTGTAGCAGCGATCTCTCACAGTTAGACAGCGGTGAGCCGACCTGCAGCAGGAAGCTGAAGCCAAAGTGATGATTGAACCGACGAAAAGTTGCAGAAATTTGAAGGCCAGAAGCATGCCATTAATATGAACTGCATGATTAAAGCAGTGCGATTCTTAGAAATGATGCACTTGGACCCAACATATATTCAGAATTTGCTGCTAGAGAATTTGTTCTTACGAACCAATCATCATCAGGCTAGTCCTCAGGGAAGGAAAGACCGAAGTGATTTGGATATCCATAAAGTCGTCTCACGTTTCAAATGGATTCTTCTATAAATATATTGTTCCTCAAAGTGGTTAAAACAGTGATGCAAAATAATACTAAAGTGATGGACGACACTCCTGCAAATTCATAAAAGAAACGGGTATTTAACCTGTGGTGGGGTTCTCAGCTTGGGGATGGTCCCGAGAGTCACTGCTCAACCCTGTCATGTGAGCTGTTAAGACTGATTCTTTTGAAGAGCTGAAATGTCTTTGAGACCCTAACAATGCAGTGAGATGATCCTTTGTGCCAGACGGATTACTGTAAAGGCTCCATTCAGTTTAAAAAACGTGCAGCTGATTATTACATTTTCAGCAACACAAACTAGTCGAACACCATTTGGAGGAACTTTGCTGCTCCTCTCAGTGCTGAGAGGATTATCAGTAACGAGCCACAATGTTGGACAAACTGTGTAATTACACCATTTCTAAATGATCCCAGGCGTACTCTTCTCACCATGACACTCTGATTACACCTGATGGTCTGTCACCCTGTAAACCGAAGAACTACAGCTACATAAACCTGACTGTAGTTTGGCTGTAAACCCTGTTCAGAGTTTTTGCGGTGGTGAGGGGGCGTGGGGGGGACAGATGTGTTAGCAGATAGTGAGCCAAAGCATGCAAAACACCAAAGGAGCTCAGGACTAAGCTGGAGTTCCACAGTGAAGCTTTAAAGTAAAATCAGGTGAAATTTGAATGGAGTTTGGTGTGATCAGGGTGTCTCATTCAGTCTCTCACCTTAACACAGCAGCATTCAGATGCTCTCCTCCTGCTTCTCGGCTGGGTCTCCTTCCTCGCACCTCCTCAGGGAGACAAACAGGAGCGATGGTCGCAGCTCTTCACCTCCTCCTTTGTCTCCCTCCACGCTCAGCAGCCGTCTCCCAGGTGACTCAGCCAGAGAATGACATCATCCCTGTCAGCACACACACCTGTTTCCTCAAAAGCACCACCTCCCTCTGCCTCCACACACCTCCTCCCCCTGCACCCATGCACTTCCTGGATCTCTTAAAGGGACAGCATCCCTCTGGAGCAACAGGTGAGCCTCCCTGCTGCAGTAACATCCGGCTGCGCTGGAGTCATCAGTCACACATATTGATCTGTGATATTGATATTCTGTGTCTGCTGAAGGCCTCCTCTCCTCTGTGTTTGCTCTGATGCAGCGCTGATGTCAGAGGACGACCGCAGAAGAAGAAACTCAAGCTACTTTTAAATCATGATTAGACAAGGTGTGCCACCTGCTGGTGCAGAAGTCTGGGGACTTGAATCAGATTTCAAACAACTCTGGATTAAAACATGACTTTAAAAACATCATTTTAAGATTGGTAGCTCATTTCCACTCTGTAACAACAGCTGGAAAATCTGTCAGATGATGGTGAGAGTCATTAGCCACACAAGGAGAAATCCTGGAACAGTGTGACTCATCCAGGAGGTCACAGAAGAACCAGGAACAGTATCTAAAGCCCCGCAGGCCTCACTCGGCTCAGTTCAGGTCAGAGGTCATGAGTCAACAATAAGCAAGAGGCGGGGCAAAAATGGCCTCTGTGGGAAAGTCTGAGGAAAAAAACCACTGCTGACCAACTAAACCACAAAGGCTCGTCTCACAAACATCTGGATGATCCCCGAGAGTTCTGGGAAATATTCTGAGGACTGATGAGACAGAAGCTGAACTTTCTGGAAGGTTTGAGTCACATCTGCGTCAGACTAACAGCGTTTCAAGATCCCAGCAGCAGGCAGACGCGGTGGTGGAGGTGTGATGGTCTGGGCTGCTCTGCTGTGACTGAGGGAGCCACGAGTTCTGCTCTCTACCAGAAAACCCTGAAGGAGGATGTCCGCCTATCCCTTGGAGTTCTGAAGCTCAAGAGCACTCAGGCAGCAGGACAATGATGCAAACACAGCAGCAAGTCCACCTCTGATTGGCTCAGGAAGAGTAAACTAAGGTTTTGGAGCGTCGAGTCAAAGTCTGTTCTTAAATCGCTGAGGTGCTTCAGCGTGACCTCAAACAGCCGTTCGTGCTGGAAAACCCTCCAATGTGTCTGAATCCAAACAGTCCTGTGAACAAGGGCGGAGCTAAACTTCCTCCACAGCACTGTTAGAGAAAAGTGGCCATCGTGGCCATATCTGTAACACGCCGCTGTGCCTTGTGCAGCAATAGTGGAGATGAGCTTTGAACAGGTCTTGGTGATCTCCAGTGAGGGAGGAACTCTGGTACTGGTCCTGAACTGGTCTGAGAGTCGGAGGGCAAAGTTTCCAGTTTCTGTCGAATCAACAACTACAGGGAGTAAATTTAGAAACCAGTCAACGTTCTTCATTTACCAGTGTGTGTGTGTGTGTTTCACTGCTGTTTGTCTCGTCTCTGACGTGCAGATGCTGTTGGCTTATCCTCGTCTTCCTCTTGCTGCGCCCACGGGTGGTGACGTCAACATTTGAGAAGAAGAATAAAAATGGATGTGATGAAAAGATGAAGTGGCTCAGCCTGCTGTGGTGAGGTGTTTCTGCTGAGCGTTGCAGATGTCACAGCTAATCCTGGAGCATCAGGACAGCCGTCAGGATGCTCTCGCTGAAGTGTGGCTGCGCAGACGGCAGCTCCTCTAAACCACACTGAGAGTAAGGCTACGTTCACACTGCAGGCCAAAGCGCATCAAATCTGACTTCTTTGACCCTCTGTGACCCATATCCGATCATGATATGACAGTTTCAACAGCACAAATCCGATCTGGGTCACTTTCGTATGTGGTGCTGAATCAGATACATATCCGATGTTTTAGAAAGCGACTGCTGTTTGATGGTCATGTCGCATTAAATCCGTCTTTTACGTCACTGACACAAGACGGACGGCAATTATCAGCGCCAGAGAATACAAATGAGAAAGCATGGCGGCGGAAACTGGAGACGGAGCGAGTCAATGGACAGAAACTGAGGTCAGATTTTATTTGTAGTGTGAACAACCAGACAAAAAAAATCGGCATTAAGACCTGCAGTGAGAGGAAACCAAGGAGCAACAACAAAGCAAAGCAAACCTGTTTCAGTTTTACACCATCAGAGCAATGACACCTGGACATGTGTACAGTTTTAGAGTTAATGTTAGGAGGAGATGGAGGCAGATGATTCGCTGGAGACCCCTAAAGGAAGCACCCAAAGTGTGCCAACCCTGACCCAGCAGCCAAACTACAAAAACACCAACATCACAAGAACCAGGACCAGGACGGATCAGATAGACGGACATACAGAGGTTAAATATCAGAGAGAAACCTTTCGTTGTTTCGTGTCTTTCACATAGAAAAAACTGCAACTGAACCAAAATGTGTCGCCATAAACCATGTGACAGCATTCAGTCTGCTCATTGGTCAGATATGTGTAAGGGTGGGGGTAACAAAAGTAATTACAGGAAGAAGGTGCTGCACTCTGGCCCAGTGGATAACACAGAGAGTTTACGTTCATCTTACAGCTAGCTGCTAGCTACCCAGCTAGGTAACCTGCTGCATCCCAGAATGCAACACATACCTGGCTTTGTGGAGGTGTTTAGCTCAAACCTGGCACCTGCCAGCCTGCTCAGCTCTGTGGGGTTCATGAGGACTGAGACCGGTATCACCTGAGTGTGATTCCACCAGACTAAACAGGTGAGAAAGCGTCCTCTGGCTTTCAGTCTCAGGTGGAATTGTTGGGCTGGCTCTGCCGTG